>NC_063062.1:12993557-13258557 GCF_018812025.1 Megalobrama amblycephala | reverse complement strand
TTTCTGAAATATGTAAACATAACATATATATTTTATAGTTCACTTCTATTATCTTTGTTTTATGCAGATACACTACTTTTTAGTAGCATAAAGAAAATATAGCCTATTTTGTGCTAAAAGTCTTTGTTGCGTATCATGACAATTTGAGTTGGACACCTTATCTTTATTGACTGAAATATGAACACTAAAGAACAATAAAGAAAACCAGACAAAACAAAATAATAAATATACATTAAAAGAAACAAACAAACAACCCCATTGCAAAAATGCATAGTAGGCCTATGAACATTGGTAATAATAACTTATGAAAAGTGTTAACCGCAGGTTACACAGAAAACAGACTATTTGGATCAGATTCCTTCAAAAATCCTATAAAGTTGTTCAAGTTTTCCTTTAACTATATGTTTTCCAGATTCCAAAATTGGGCTTTCTGCAGTTTTTCAGTGTTGAGCAACTACAAGTTTTGCTTGTGATAACCAGAAGATCAACATTTTCAAATTACAGGAAAATATTGAGTAGCCTATGCAAAATTATGATCTTTTAATAACACAAATTTCAGCCTGAGTCAGATTAATATACATAAAAATTAAAATTAGAGGTGGATGTATCTAAAAAAGATAGCCTTCTGAAGATGTCAGCAATGTTTAATTCGTAAACTAAACACTGTAAATAAAACATCCGGATCACAAAACTGGTCTAAATGATTTCTTTCATAAAACAAATTGAAAAGTAAGTGTAGTCAGAAATGTCAACCAATAAAACTTTGTTATATGTAAAAAGTAATGCGCTCTATCTATCAATAAAATTGTAGCAACAGATTACAAGCAATATTATGAATTAAATTCAACATATAAGAATTGAGTTAGAATTAATCAAATTAATTCCTTACAAGTCAACCATTTAAAATGTAGAATTGACATAAAAAAACTGACAAATTGACATAAAAAGCAAAGAGTCAACTAAATGAAACACTGATCACAATATTGGTGACCAAGTATTTTCAATAAAATCAACATCTAAACCTCTGTTAATTCTTGTGTTTCTCTTTACTTCAGTGATTCTGCTTGTTATCATCAGGTGTCTTCAATGCTGGCAATAAAAAATAAAGAGTTCTTAATTCATCTTTGATGTCTGTCTGTTATTCAGATATTTTTGTTTAAATTATACTTAAATTTTACTCGTTTTAAATTACATTTAAGGAATTAGACATTTAAGGAATTAATTTTGATTAATTCTAACTCAAGTCTATTTGTTGAATTTAATTAATAAAATTGCTTGTAATCTGTTGCCAAAATTTTATGTAGGCTAGATATAGCGTATTACTTTTTGCAGTGTATAACCCTTAACCCTTCAATAAATAGAATTTTATTAAAACTTACGAGAACAAAAAATGTTCTAAATGTGTGATTTGAGGCATGGCTATGACTGAACACATGAAATTATAATAAATTATACAATGTGGAAAAAACATATTAAACAGGTGGAGTATAATTCAGGATAATTGGGATATTTTTAAAGTCACTGTCAAAATGTGTCATAATTTACCTGAATTCATCAATTTCACTGAATTGCCTACATGTGACTTTATTAAAATGTCTTGTTTTTTTGTTTGTTTTTTGTATTAAACTTCAAACAAACAATGTAGCTACAGTCAGAACTATATAATATACAAATACATATAAAACATACAGGCTAATCATTATGAACTAAATATATTAAAGGACTCAGATATAAACACAATTACTGTCTTATTATGTGAATGAAAAATAGTCTTGATATACATTTGAATTTCATTATTTGAATGTCTCGAGCACGCCTATACAACGGAATGACGTAAAAGAGCAGCTGAAACGGCTTTTTAAAAGAGTTCGAAGAATCTGTTCGAAAGAACCGATTCAGCTGAAACGGATTTTTTAAAGAGTTCGAAGAATCTGTCCGAAAGAACCGACTCAGCTGAAACGGCTTTTTAAAAGAGTTCGAAGAATCTGTTCGAAAGAACCGATTCAGCTGAAACGGCTTTTTAAAAGAGTTCGAAGAATCTGTTCGAAAGAACCGATTCGCCGAAATGAGTCGGAAATTCTATACGATGTATCATGACGCTGCCAGACGATACACGCTGTAAAATATGTTTCTGGTATGATTTTTTTTAATTAATAATATCGAGATATTTGTTAAGTAAAAAAGTAGTGATGTAGAAATGTGTCAAATTGATACCGCTGTCGCTAGATGCGGAACTCCTGACAACAGACGTCGAAAAGCATGTTAAGCCTGTCCTTAAATCAGTTCTTTAGATTTGAATCCTGTTTTAACTGTATTTAGAGAACATCCACAGAGCTGTTCCCGGATCAGCCATAAACACCCAGGCTGCAGCACGCATATTGATGATGTCACTCGCCGAGAACAACAACAGTCTCTCACAGGGATTCTCAGCACAGCTTAGCTTCTTAGTTTGCTCTAAAGTGCTGACTAATTCTCACTAATTAAAGCGTTCTTTTTGAACTAAGAGCTCAGTCAGACTCACACGATAGTTTGAGTCCAATTATTTTATTGAGCGAACTTACAGAAGATATTTTACAGCTATTGCTAACATATGTCAGGCCGCAGTGACAGGCTAACGACGCGCTACTAGCGCTCTTTAAAACTATTTTGTATAGTTTGGTTTAAAAATAATAAATTACACGCCTTAATTCTTCCAAAAACAGCAATGTGCTAAGTTGTCTTTGCGATTAATATAATCTTTACATCTCAGGAATCTGCTAGTATGTTAAAGGTAAGATATCATTAGCTTAAGTGTTTACTAATTTAATTTAAAATATATATTGTTTGCAGACGTTAAAATGTTTTATTATTGCATATGTTTTATGTATTTTCTGTTGATATGCACATTAAAAATGACACAGAACAAAACGCTTTTATTAAATTGCTTGATCCGGTTCACAAAACCGGTGTGAACGATGAATAGATAAGAATGGATCTTTGGATATAAATTGCAGACAATGTTTTATGCATTTACTGTTGAGATGCACATTATATATGACATTTTGTTTCCTGTAAGGTGCAGTCAATCATCTCTCAGTGAGAGAGCGAGACAAAGGATGATCTTGAAGATTTAACCAAGCACTGACCATCATGCCTCAACGGAAGAGAGCCCTTGTTCCCATTAATACAAGGAGAAGGGTTAAAGGTGATGAAGATTACTTCCCTTTCAACTCCCTCCCGGTGGAATGTCAGCTCCATGTGCTCTCGTTCCTGAGTGAGGTGGACAAATGCAACGCTGCCCTTGTGTGTGCAAGCTGGAGTTGCTTAGTGCGCTCCGGAAAGCTCTGGAGAGTCGCAGACTATTCTCGCCGTGGGGTGTTTCATCTGGGCCAGGAGGGTCTGCTCGTTTCCAACAGAGAGTTTGAGCGCTGGAAAGCTTGGGTTAACCATTACACCCATCATCTTATATCCCGTGGGGCTAGTTTGCTCACTCTGAAGGCCAGTTTTGATCTAGGGGACCCGTGCAATAAATGGGGAGAGCTCCTGTCACACCTTCTAGAGAACGTGCATTGCCGTGATCTCAGTCATTTAGATCTGAACTGGACATTTACGCTGCTGGAGCCCCTCGACCTTCGTGTTCACACCAGTTCTAGTTCTCACCAAGACAATATTACCAAGATGGACCAGGTTAATAACTTCCAGATTCTCCTGACCAGACTCGTCCACAGCTGTCCCAGGATAACCAAAATGCGGCTGCACTTCGACTGGTCCGAAACATCAGTTACGCTGATCACTCAGTTTCAACACCTTCGTATCTTAGAACTGAAGTATTTTTGGGTGTTCAAAGGGGTCAGCCCGAACACTTTACAGACACTGACGAAATCGCTCCCTAATCTGAAGTCCCTCACGCTCCATGTTCTTGTACCACTGCGAAATTTAGGCATCTCGTACACCCTCGAATCGCTTTCGCTCGAGTTCTTGGACGTGTCGCCCAGTCGCGGTCTGGTCTTCTCCTGCCTCAACCTTCCGGCGCTGCGAGAGCTGCGGGCGAAGAAGATCGTTCGGGGCATTACTCTGGACCGCCGGACTCGACTACGCATACAGAGCCGATGGCCCTGCTTGTATCAGGTCTTACGTGAAGGGACGCCCAAACTTCAGGCCCTTAACAACGAAAGACTCCTTCCCAACTGGAAAGAGCAAAGTTACAGAGAGCTGACGTCAATCCTCCAGCAGTCTTGCTATTGCCTTCAGCATTTAGACAGCTGGCTCTGGTGAAGTCGAGACTTAAACAATCACAGGCCGCACATTAATGGCCTGAAGGGACACGGCCACATCCTGAAGAAAAACATTAGAAGGACCAAAAATATAATCGGATAACACAATTCTGATCGTCTCTAATGAAAATTATTTAACGCTGTAATTTAATTATACATCAGCCACCCCTTGCTAGGAAATAAGTGGATTAAATTTCAATATATGTCCATTTTCTTAACCTCACAATTATGCCTAAAAAGAGTTTTGACTTGTGCTATGAAGGTTTATGTTCCAGGCTGAAGTGTGTGCATTTTTTAGGAGCTTATGTGAATTCAGGAAAATTGTTCTATTGTGCAAAAAGGAGGATAAAGCGGATTGCAGCAATGGAGTGTGGATCACTTTGACACGAACTCTTAATTCCTTAAAACATTTCATTCCTTGTGTGTTTCAGTAGGAATCATCAAAAATAGAGGGTTTATTCGTGTGAATCTGTGTCCTGAACTAGATTTTACTGCAGTGTTTTCAGCAATCTGTGACCAAATGTAAAGACATTCCTGATCATCTATATTTCAGACAACTTTTTCCTCTTTGGACAATTTAATTTTAATCTTACTTTCATAAACTGGAGTTTAAATAGATTAATTTTATTTTTGTTTGAGCCTTTGATTGAGTATTTTAAGGATTTTCACTTGAGTGAAAATATACGTATTATGTTGCGTCCTCAAATTTGGGGCAAATTCCTTACATATTACAATTAAAAGCAAAGTCTTGAGGCTTTGTAAGAAGTAATGAGAGTACAACTTGAACTGCTAAGACATTCTTTACATGATGAGGCATCAGCTGACCAATGAATAGGCATGTGTTGATTGAGATCAGATGTTCAGCATTCATGCTAAGCATTAACATAATGTGCCTTTAATGAAGATTTTCTTTGATTTTATGGAATGAAAATATTGCCTTTAATCTTAAAAACAAATAGACAAGTCATATAAGTCATGTGAATAGGAGTTCTGTTCCATTTTCTCATTGAAAACAACCAGTGGATGATATGTGATTTGTGTGCATGTTTGTGCTCATCCACAGGATGGCTCCATACCCTTTTTTTTCTAGCCGTTGTGTCTCTTTCTTGCCACCTCTAAAACAGCATTGGTGCATTGATAAATTAATTCTGTGTACTGGCTGGAACTCAAATAGCTACATACAATAAATTGATATGATTTTACTAAATAATATTTGTGCTGTTTTGTTTGTTTTTTTTAAAAACGCACTTAAAAATTTTGTTTGAAAAAATTTTGTGACTTTTTCTCATTTAGGGTCATGAACATGCATGCAAAGTTTCAACACGCTGATGTGTTTTGAGATAGGGGCCTATACACACAATTTTGATTACGTTCTTTCGTGATGTTCACGGGTCAATTTGTCTCGCATATTTTAATGTTCTAAGGCAACTGTACAGACCCAAAACAATAACATTTCTTGGTTATATTTTGTTATTTTAGTTTTTTACTACCATATAAAAAAGGAGCTTTTCCTCATTTATTTCAATACAAAAAAAATATTTTGTAGGCCACATATGGTGAAAATGAGCGATCATTTCTTTTTTAAATCTATCTGAAATACTATCTAACCTACATTGTTTTTCTTGAAATTTTATGACTTTTTCTCATTTAGAGTCATGAACATGCATGCAAAGTTTCAACACGCTGATGTGTTGTGAAATGTGCATACAGAAATTTTATACATTCATACTGTTCGTGGGTCAATTTGACCCATATAGACAGCCATTCAAAAGCAACTACAGACCCAAAATACAAAACACTTCTGTGTTGTAAGTCAGAACTCCTCAGCTCTAGTACTGAAGTGCCAGTGTCTTACTGAGTTTAACAACTTTTTATTTTCAAAGTTTGTGAAAATATAAAGTTGTTTTACCTGTTAATTGTCTGTCCCATAGATATGAAAATGACTTTTCCAACTTAAATTGTTAAAAATCTTTTTCTTTTTAAAGGGAACACTTCACAGATTATCGTAGAAGTAAAAAAAGTAAAGTTTAAAAAAGTTATAGAAGTTTGTTTATGAAAATTTAAAATATATATTTTATATATTTTATATAAAATATATTTTACAAAACATGTTCAACTCTAAAACTTCAAGAAAATATCTGAAAAAGGTCTGTGCCAAATTTTAGGTTGATATCACCAGTAAGATCTTTTGTATGTAGTATGAAACTTTTTCACTAGATAACATCCAGACTTCACCGGTGACCATATAAGGACTCTTCGATTTCCATATATGGTTTGAGAGATCTGAACCATATTTTTCTAATTATTTCTGAAGTAGACATCCTATTCAGAAGAAGTTTGTGCAGTAATGTTAATATTTGATTTGAATTCAATCCCTAAAACACATATAAAAAACATACAGAAAGAATCAGAGCGTGTGTTATAGTTTGGCACCACGTCACAAATGAAGAATCTATCGCTATTTATCTATTGCTCTGTCATTTCTTTTGAACATCAGTCACCAAATATGAAAACTAGAGTCTGAAAGCTTTCAAACGATATAGATTAAGATATTTATTCTTTGTAATGTGTGAAAAATATTCATATTAAAAGTTAATTATTTGTACATGATTGTATGGTTTTTGTTTTCATATTGAGTGATTTTTGAGGAATTGTATTGACCGGACCATACAGGCAGTCGCCATGAAATCAAACAGTGCATGAGAGGGTTAAAGAGTGGCAGTTTTTTTTTTTTTTTTTTAAATCTATATCTATCTATCTAAAATCTATTTTTTTTCTTTTAAAGATGTTTAGATTTAAACTCCAAGGAGGGGAAGGTTGGGGCAAGTTTTGAAAAAAAGCAAAGTGTCCCCTCCCCTAACTCTTAGGAAAGCACACACTCCAAATTTCTCTCAAAGACATACTGATTTAGTAGTAGAAAAGCTCAGAAATCTGTGAATGAGTTTTTTTTTGTGTGTGTGTGTGTTCAATGACTCATCAGAGAACTTTGGAAAAGTTTCTGGGCAGAACACTGCCATCACCTCTGCCAAGGTCCCAAACAGCTGGATGTCTTATCACTGAGATCTGAAGATCTTTGGCAGATGGACTCAAGAGGATCAGCATGGGATTACTCCACTCGGTTCCAGTGATTAAGTACATTTACTTTCAAAATGCACATCACTTTTCTCAGCAACAAAACTCTATAATGTGTTTTTTTCTGACCTTTTATTGCACAACAGATATTATAACTGATTCCAGATGTGGGGCGAAGAGCAAAGGGACACATTCCATGTGAAATACAGTCATGTTTGTTTGTTTCTTGCTCACCCATGCTAGTTAATGTGTAATATTGAAATGCGCTCTTATAGGCGTGGCAGTAGTGCTTTACAGCCAATGCATATATTGTCAAGATCTGCGAGAGGGTACAGAGTCTAAAAACCTTCAGCAAGGTCCCTTAGCTCACTTCATTCTCGTAGGTTTCTCAGAAGGACCAGAAATGGCCAAAGGATCTTGCATATCCAAGGCTGTGGCTGTCGGCATTGGGGTCATCACAGTTTCTTCTGTTGGTGGTTTAGTGTTGATGGCTGTGATGTTCCAAATTCAAATATTGAATAAGCCTCCAGTGGAGCCACCTAAACCAACTGATCGTCCAACTATTCCAACAGATCCTCCATCTAACATCAGGCTTTTTGACTATTTGATTCCTGAGAACTACAAAGTCTCTCTCCAAACGTACCTTTACGGAGCAATACCCAACAACTACACAGAACAATCCTTCTTTTTCAAGGGGAACTCAACTGTAAGGTTAAAGAGTATGAAAGAATCTGGAGCCATCTATCTTCATGTTCACAACCTAAATGTGACGAATGTGGAAGTGAGAAAATCTGATTCAGATCAGAAATTACCAGTGAAAGGATATAAAATTCATTACAATGAAAGTAATTTTCTTGAGATCCAACTCCAGGGTAAGTTATCTGGTAATGGGACCTACTATGATCTTTTCACCGCCTTCGAAGGGGAGCTTTTTGAAGACTTGTCTGGGTTGTACGCGAGCCGGTACACAAATCCGAGTGAAGATGAGGACGAGGAGGATGAAGAAAGGTAAAGATTCAGAATACAGTATTACTGTCAATTGATTAAAAAAATAACTAATTAATCACACATTTTTTTCTGTAATTAATTGAGATTAATCGAGATTAAAAACATTGCCGTTTTTAATATTTTTATATTGTAATAATTTCACAGTTACTCTCAAATTAAAGTAGAAACAACTTAGAGACAGTATATTTTAAATATTTGTTTAATGGCATCTTTTTATGAATCAATCACTGATACTAACTGACAATAATAATAATAATAAAAATATTAATTATTGACATTCAACATTACAGTATAACAGAAAGCTATCAATTTCAACAAGAAAATAACTTTTAATATAAGTGAACTTAAAACAATCTTCACATAAACCCATCATAATAAATGCCATATTTACCTGTGGCCTTCCTACAGAAACTGGAAAACGTTATCAAACACTTTACAGTCTTCACTGCATAAATAATAAATGAAATATAGATTAATCCTTAATAAAGCTACAATTTTTTTCGTTACCTTTGTTTTTGATCAACATTAATGACAGATATCACAGCAACTGGTTTATTAGGCTGCTGTGACTTTAAAGGATTAGTCCACTTTTAAATACACTTTTCCTGATAAATTTACTCACCCCCATGTCATCCAAGATGTTCATGTCTTTCTTTCGTCAGTCGAAAAGAAATGAAGGTTTTTGAGGAAAACATTCCAGGATTTTTCTCCTTACAGTGGATTTCAATGGCTACCAACAGATTGAAGGTCAAAATTACAGTTTCAGTGCAGCTTCAAGGGCTTTAAACGATACCAGATGAGTAATAAGGGTCTTATCTAGCGAATCGATCGGTCATTTTCGGAAAAAATACAACTGTTTATGCTTTATAAACAAAATATCGCCTTGAACGTACTTTCCGCTTCCGCATTCTTCATAACGCTTACGCTGAATATTCTACGCCTTCCCTATTCTACTTACGGAAAGAACGCGGCGCCAGTTTCGTTTTTTTCCGTAACTTGAATAGGGAAGGCGTAGGACATTCAGCGTAAGCGTTATGAAGAATGCGGAAGCGGAAAGTACGTTCAAGGCAATATTTTGTTTATAAAGCATAAACGGTTGTATTTATTTCGAAAATGACCGATCGATTCTCTAGATAAGACCCTTATTACTCATCTGGTATCGTTTAAAGCCCTTGAAGCTGCACTGAAACTGTCCTTTTGACCTTCAACCTGTTGGTAGCCATTGAAATCCACTGTAAGGAGAAAAATCCTGGAATGTTTTCCTCAAAAACCTTCATTTCTTTTCGACTGACGAAAGAAAGACATGAACATCTTGGATGACATGGGGGTGAGTAAATTTATCAGGAAAAGTGTATTTAAAAGTGGACTAATCCTTTAAGATCTGCCGCTGACGAACATGACGCATATCTCACGCGCATCTCAACACTTTAAGGTCTTTTAAGATGGTATTTAATTCATTTAAGACTGCTCTCATGAGGATGCTCACCAAAACGGACATTTTGTCATAATTCTGTGTGTTGTTGTTTGTTTAAGCGCGAAAGAGAACTCGATACTGGCGCGCGTCTTTCTGTATACGAGCCGTGTGTTTCATTCACAGACTGCGCGTTCTCGTTTGTCTTGTGGCACTTTAATGGTTTAAAAGCATTTTCGTGAATAAGAGCGTGATGATATAATGTAACGCTAGACAAATTATGACCAAAAAAAAAAAAAAAACGGATGCTGCGTTAAACTGAGAAAAAAAAAAAAAAAAAAAAAAAAAATAATCGTAAGCGTATAGGCCTACTTGTGTCAGATATTTGCATGTATTTGGTCACACTAAACTTTCTCTTCAAAATATTTACAATGGGCTATGTCTTGTCCAGTAAATTGTTTAAGAAGCCTCCTGAGATTTTTGTTACTCATTTCTTATAGAAATTGTGTATATGTATTATGTACATACAGTTTTAATGACAACATAAATCCAGAACATGATTTGCATAAATACTTCTCCACAAACAGATTCCTCGCCACCAGCCTGTTGCAGCCCACAGATGCGAGGAAAGTATTTCCGTGCTTTGATGAGCCAGCTCTGAAGGCTGTGTTTGAAATTACTATTATCCACAGACCTGGAACTAAAGCCCTGTCCAATGAAGATAAAAAAGGTTAGGATCCTTATTAGTTATTGTCAGGCTTGACAAAGTCAAAATCTCACTGTACACTAATGAAAGAACATATTTAATATCACATTTCAAATAAAGGTTTATAAAGGTTTTGCCGGCAGCAGTGCAATAGAATATCCATTTTGGTTTCCCCAAAGAATCTTTCAGTAAACAGTTTAAAAAGAACTCTAAATTACCTTTTTTCACTATAAAGAATTTTTTTTTTGTGGTATGAAAAGGTTAAATGGATGTTCTTTGAGGAACCAGAGATGCCAGTAAAGAACCTTTATTTTTTAAAAGTGTTGATATTTAGTCCTCATGTCTCTAATACAGACGACAATGTCAGCAAACTGTTGCTGGTTCAAAACCTGAATTTAAACAATGTAAACAAAACAAAAAAATCAAGGTATTTATGCTCTGTGTATAATAATTTTTGTTTTTGCTTTTATCATCAGAGGAGGATACGATACAAATAGATGGAGAAGATTGGGTTGTGACAAAATTTTATCCGACCCCCATCATGTCAACTTATCTATTGGCTTTCACAATATCTGATTTTGAGAGTAAAAGGGTTCCTTCTCGGACAATCATTAATGTATGTTGCTTTTATTCTTATTTAAGACACATGAGTGCTGGCTTTTTTTTTTATTTTTTAAACATTTAACAAATTATTTTTATGTGTTTCCAAGATATATGCCCGGAAGGAGGCTATCAAAGCTGGCCATGCTGACTATGCAGCAGAAATAACACATGGTATTCTGACTCATTATGAGAGTATATTTGAATTGAATTACCCACTGAAGAAACTAGGTGAGTCAAGGGTAAAAAAAGAATGAGGTTTTAATGGCACTTTTGAATTATGTGGATTATTTTAATTTCTTGCATCAATATATGTGGAAGAAGTTCACCACTTATTAAAGGGATAGTTCAGCAAAAAATAAAAATCATTCACTCATTCTCAAAGCCTTTTTAGGGAATACATTTTGAAAAATGTCTGGGGTTTTTTCCCATACAACAAAAAGTTAAATGTTTTTTTTTTTTTTGTGGTTTTTTTGGACCCCACTGATTTTCATTGTATGGACAAAAGACATTCTTCAAAATAGCTTATGTGTTCTACAAAAGAAAAAAAAAAAGTCATTCAGGTTTGGGAGCAACATAAATGACAGAATTTTGGTCTAACTATCCCACACACTGAACAAGCTGAAATGTGTGCCAAATAAAAGACATGGAGGATCACAAGCAAAATTTGTTTTATTACAGATCAGATTGCCCTGCCAGATTTTGGTGTCGGAGCAATGGAAAACTGGGGCTTCATTTCATATCAGGAGTCAGGTTTGCTGTATGACGAAGATACGGGATCAACCTTTGATAAGGAATGGGTGGCCACTCTGATCGCTCATGAGTTGGCACATCAGGTAAACATATTCATAACCTTAATACCCTATTGTATTATTCATTATTGACTAAAGTTTACATTGGGCTAGATATTTCAGCAAATGGCATTGTTAATCTGTGCAGCAGTGACATTGCCCTGGTTATGACATTAATCAAGTGGTGAATTAAAAAATATACAGAAGTAAACAAACATAATATTACCATAAACCAAAAATGCCAAATTGACATGACATGAGTTAAACAGACATTTTCAGTAACCATGCAAATAAATAAGCACAAACAAAATATATGAGAAGCACTTTTTTCTCTCAATTTTATATTAGCCTATTTATTTTGCTATGACTATGCATGATTAAAGTTAACTGCATTTTATTATTTACATTCTGCATTTCGATGTAGGTCTTAAAGGGTTAGTTCACCCAAAAACTACTATGGCAGTAAATGGGGGGTGAGATCTGCTTGATAACAAACATTCTTCCAAATATCTTCCTTTGTGTACAGCAGAACAAAGACATTTATACAGGTTTGGGACAACTTGAGGGGGAAGTAAATGATGACAGGATTCTCATCTTTGGGTGAACTATCCCTTTAAGAACATATTTCGATCGTCCACTAGAACTAGGGGTTAAAGGATTAGTCCACTTTTAAATACACTTTTCCTGATAAATTTACTCACCCCCATGTCATCCAAGATGTTCATGTCTTTCTTTCGTCAGTCGAAAAGAAATTAAGGTTTTTGAGGAAAACATTCCAGGATTATTCTCCTTATAGTGTATTTCAATGGCTACCAACAGATTGAAGGTCCATATTACCGTTTCAGTGCAGCTTCAAGGGCTTTAAACGATACCAGATGAGTAATAAGGGTCTTATCTAGTGAATCGATCGGTCATTTTCGAAAAAAATACAACCGTTTATGCTTTATAAACAAAATATCGCCTTGAACGTACTTTCCGCTCAATTCAAGTTACGGAAAAAAACGAAACTGGTGCCGCGTTCGTTCCGTAAGTAGAATAGGGAAGGCGTAGAACATTCAGCGTAAGCGTTATGAAGAATGCGGAAGCGGAAAGTGCGTTCAAGGCGATATTTTGAAGCCCTTGAAGCTGTACTGAAACTGTAATTTTGACCTTCAACCTGTTGGTAGCCATTGAAATCCACTGTAAAGAGAATAATCCTGGAATGTTTTCCTCAAAAACCTTCATTTCTTTTCGACTGATGAAAAAAAGACATGAACATCTTGGATGACATGGGGGTGAGTAAATTTATCAGGAAAAGTGTATTTAAAAGTGGACTAATCCTTTAAGAACCCCTAAATCATAAATCTTTAAATAAATAATTTTTCCATTTCATACCTGTGCTTACTTTTAGTGGTTTGGAAACCTTGTGACCATGAGCTGGTGGAATGACCTTTGGCTAAATGAAGCATTTGCGACATATATGTCATACACTGGGGTGGAAAGGGCTGGCTGGGACTTGGTATGTTTTTGTTTATTTTAGTGTAATGATTTTAACAAATACCCAGCTTAATCCTTTCTCTTTTTTTCATTACATCAACCTCCTCTGATGATATTGTTCATTTTTGTTTTCAGAAAGATCTAATTGTTCTCAGAGAAATCCAGTCCGCCTTTCATGTGGATTCCTTGAACTCTTCTCATCCTCTCAGCTTGCATGAAAATGATGTTCAAACTTTCTCTGAGATCATAGAACTTTTTGATGACATCACATACAGCAAGGTTGGCATATGACATCTCAATACAGTTATTGTGTTAGTAAGTAGCTTAATGTACAAAATGTTCCTTTATGATTATTTTTAAAAAAAACTTCATGCTCTGTATATCCTCTAGGGTGCTGCTGTGTTGAGAATGCTGTCTGCATTCATGAATGAAGGAGCATTTATGAAAGGAATCAGAGTAAGCAGAAGTCGGGGGGAAATTATATATACTACTATTCAAATGTTTGGAATGTTTGGAAGATTTTTTAATGTTTTGAAGAAGAAAGGTCTCTAATGGTCACCAAGACTGCATTTATTTGATCAAAAAATACAATAAAAACAGTAATATTGTGAAATATTATTACAATTAAAAGAACTGTTTTCTATTTTAATATCTTTTGAAATGGAACTTATTCCTGTGATGGTAAAGCTGAATTTTCAGCATCATTACTCCAGTTTTTCAGTGTCACATGATCTTTCTGAAATCATTCTAATATGCTGTTTTGGTGCTCAAGAAACATTTCTTATTATTATCAAAGTTGAAAACTTTCTCAGAAATCCCCAACTCAAATCTATATATAGTGTATTCAATATTTTAATATAATATTATTTGTGTTTTTACAACTTAGGACCTTTTGTAGTATAATATGGCTTCCTAAAACCATATTATTTATGTTTTTGTGCATTATGTATTGTTTATGTATTATTTATGTGTTTAAGATTTTAAAGTATGGTCAGGACTGACTATCTAATTGCTAACTGTATATATTTTAGACGTATCTCAAACAGTTCCAGTACAGTAACACTGTGTACAAAGATCTTTTGGATTGCTTGCAAAAGGTAAATCGAGGACCTATATTCTATTTTACAAGTTTAAATAATATGAGAGGATAATGACAAATATTTCCCACAATGTTTAGGAGACAAAGCAAGATCTGGAAGCCTTCATGAGCACATGGGTTGAGCAAGTGGGATACCCAGTAATCACCATTATTACCCAGACGGGGGAGACTACTCAAGAACAGTTTTTACTAAAGCAAGAAGCTGGCCATGAGTGAGTTCCAAAAATCAAATGGCTGTTTACTTTAGTATACAGTATTATCATTAGTACTGAATCATTTACGCACCATGGTATTTATAGAATTGGATTTTAACTAATTAAATGAAAAGTCCCATGTTATTGTACCATTACTGTCTTTATTGTTTAATCTCTAATTAAGCATTTTCCTTAGTCAAACTGATTTTTAAAGATTGTTTATTTTCTTCCTAACAGTATTCCATGGCAGGTTCAAATCACATACATTAAGTCTAATAATTTTGATGTGAAAACAGATTTACTAATACAAAAAGGTCCAGGTAAGGAACGAACAAACTATTCATCTTAAAATATAAGAATGAAACCTGCTAAAACAGCAGGCCTAAATATGCAGTAGCTGTTTGTTGAAGCATTAACCCTGCTGCTCATTCTTCCTTCCTTAAAGTTAAAAGGCAACATTTCATGCTTTCCGAAGATGAATGGCTTCTCGCCAACATCAACTGCATTGGCTTTTACCGTGTGAACTACGATGAAGAAAACTGGAATAAACTTCAAATGCAGCTTGAAAGAAATTATAATGTAAGTATCTTTTAAGAAATATGTTATTAGCATCCTTACAAATCACTTTACAATTAAGGTGATTAAGTACGTGAACCCTTGGACAAGAGATCCGGTTTAACATACATGACATAGGCTGTTCCATTGGTCTAGTGGTATCAAACTTCAGTAGGCTATTCAAGGGGGCGAGAGAGTTACATTCAAAAAGGCTACCTCTCACATGAAACCATATGTTATTACTCAGGTAAATTGCAATTAACATATATGAAATGGAAGTTGCTTTAAGAATGTAGGGTGGGACTTGATTTTGTCTACCGGGAATTGATTGGATCGTTGGATTGTTGTGGTTTGCTAGGCTTCTACTGCATTCACATCATGATGTAATTACTGTAAATAAAGCTCTGTATGCTTTTGAATCGCTCTTGCGGTACTTTTGATGTCATACAATGAGCGGTCTTCAAGTCGAACACACCTTAAATCTGCAGTGGTCAGGTGGTACAGCAGCCACATGGTACAAGTCGTAGCTCTCAGAAAATAACATGGTTACATGTTGTAATTACAAGTTCAACAAGTATGTGAAGACTTTTTACAGTTATCGTAATTACAGCATGGCGTGAACACACCTTTCTATAGTGGTGAATGGGAGACGACAACAAATTTAATTTGTGTAGCCTATTCCTTTTTAAAAAAAATCCTTGATAGCGTTTCCAAAACTTTTCAAAAGAGAAAGAAAGTATAGAGAGATTGATTACAACAGTCAGAAGAGAGAAAGATGTTAAATTTGCCATCACTTTATCAACCGTTATATTAGAAACACCCTCGCAGATGTTCATTTGTTGTTTTTTGTAATTTACTTTTAATTTTTGTAATTTAAAGTAGGCCTATTATAACACCAATGTAGCATCATGGATGTATATGAATTTTTTAAAAATGAAAATGTGAAAAAATTTTACTATATTCGAGATGTTGATTACTATGGAAACGTGTCATCACAGTCCAAGAAAAGGGTCCATTCAATAACACAAGACATGTCACTCGTATTGTTTTGAACGGTTTTGAAGGGGAGAAAGTATAACGCGCAATATGGCGGAATAAGTCCCGCCTTCAAAATAAGCGCCAATCGCTGACTGGTAAAGTCATCGCGTCACTGCAGCGGCCGTTAGAAGCACTGGTTTCTATAGAAACAGTCAGACGCGCGCCTCCGAAATGAGGCACAAGAGACGCGCATTTAGGTCTGCGCATGCGCATTAGCTTGATCCAGCCTAAAAAATAGTTTTTTGTCTTGATTCGAGACAGTTGTTGTCAGAATTCATTGGTGATTTCAAATATGAAATTTAATCGAAAGCTTGGCAATAAGCTTTGGAGAATTTGATGTTTCATCATTCAAAGAGATAGGAGCTGCATGGATACCCAGGATGCCCGAGAGGCGTTTCAAAGATGGCCGCCGAGTGAAATTACTTGTCTTAAAGGGACTTTGGTCCATTGCTGTGATCTCATTTGAGTGACAGGTTGCCCTGCCCTCACGCCAGTAAAGACGTCATCAGAGAAGAGATGTCACTACAAGAGGGAGGGGAAGTTATATTGATTAAAGATTACTAGAGCACATGAACTCGTCTGCATTGCATTCTTTTAATTGCGTGAAGTATGTTCTGTCATTTACAGAAAATATTCCAAATCCAAGCCACAGAATGTATTGAAATGAATGTACTGAATGTATCAAAATAGTGAGTGATGTTAAAATGTTATTCATCTGTCTTTAGGACATTCCACTCATCAACCGAGGGCAACTCATTGATGATGCATTTAATCTTGCGAGGTACATTTTTCATTCAGATAATTTGGTAAAGAATTATATTGTTTCTCTGGGTTTTGTTGCTGTATATTTAACTTATAATATTTCTATAAAGGGCTCATCGCCTCAACGTCACTATTGCACTAAGCCTAACCAAGTACCTGGTAAATGATACGGAGTATATTCCATGGGAGTCAGCACTGAAAAACCTGGAACATTTTGTCCTTATGTTTGATCGCTCTGAGGTCTATGGTCCGATATCGGTGAGCACAAGGAAACAGTTTAATTGAACACATACAAAACAGAGAATAAATGTGATGATTTATCATTAACTGTACATTTATATGTTTAGAAATACCTACGCAAGCAAGTCACAGGACTATATGAGTACTTTGAAGAGTACACAAATAATGGAACCATTCCTGAGAGTCACACTGACCAGTAAGCATAATTTTTGTATTACTTTACATATATTCTGTTGGAAAACTAGTAGTCATTCTTTGTTTTTTGTTTTTCTTTAGGTATAACCAAGTAAATGCTATTTCGGTAGCCTGCTCCAATGGCCTTCCTCAGTGCATAACAATGGCTACAAGTCTATTCGAAGATTATAAGAATGGCACAAATATGTAAGTTGCGTCTTTAAATTTAAATGTGATTATTGTCAATTACAAGATATCTATGCATGTACGTAAGATATATTGACTTGAAAGCTTTTTACTTCTAGGATTCATCCGAATTTGAGGAGAGCAATCTATTGCAGTGCAATAGCTGCCGGTGATGAGGATGATTGGGAATTTGTTTGGAACAAATACCAAAGAGCTACGGTTGCTGCCGAGAAAGACAAATTAAGATATGCCCTATCATGTACCAAAGAAATCTGGCTGCTAAACAGGTCAGGGCAGTGATTTGAGCTTTATACCATCTCAATGGCCACTTTGTTTCCTTGATACTCACTATTGATGTTTATAATCCAACAGATATCTTGAATACACTCTTGACCCTTCAAAGATAAGAAAGATGGATATGGTCTCTACCATAAACTACATTGCCAAAAATGTCGCCGGCCAGCCTCTCGCCTGGGATTTCATTCGTGGCAAGTGGTCCTATATCACCCAAGAGTAAGTTATGGTTCAGATAAATATTTAAATTCACTGAAAGAAAATTGGATCTAGTAGCAATTTTCACTCAGAAATTGCTAGTAAATTTCACAATTACAAAGAAAAAGCGAGTAACATATTGAATTAAACATGACATTTTGAAGGAGAAAGACTGAAATTGTATTTTTAGTAAAACATACACCAGTAATTTACAACTTAACTGAAACCACTCATAAGTTCTTGTGCAAATTACATATCCTGCAAACATGTTCAGTCGGTGTCTTCGTTTGAAATAAATGATGAATTTTGAAATATGAATCGGGAATTGCCAGAGCAATCAGGAAGTTATAACACCCAAGTTACATAAAAGTATCAAAGATAAGCAGCAATTTAGGGTCCAAAGGCTGCCTTCAGCTATAAATGAATGATAGTCTAATTGTCTCAAAGGTTTTATCTCTCAGTTACTTGGAAACCATAATATAAGGACATGTGACTAACAGTAATCTCTTTTGGGCAGGTATGGAGCGGGAATCGTTTCCTTAGGCAGTCTACTAGATGGCGTGACACAGAGATTCTCCAGGGAGGTTGAACTTGAAGAGGTGCTGTTG
The DNA here is from genome assembly GCF_018812025.1 of Megalobrama amblycephala. Lineage (NCBI taxonomy): Eukaryota > Metazoa > Chordata > Actinopteri > Cypriniformes > Xenocyprididae > Megalobrama > Megalobrama amblycephala. Next base: position 13,239,892 of record NC_063062.1, on the reverse strand, counting down.
TTTGCCATTTTTGGTTACTCTCTGACTCTTTCAGTTATTGTGGAGGAATGATAAGGTCTAATAGTTGATTATGTCTCAAAAATTGTCAAATTGTCTCTACACAGCTGAAGCAGCTTCAGAGGGAGCAGGTTAAGGATGACCAGGGGGTCGCAGCTCGAGCTTTGGAGCAGGTCATTGAAAGGACAGAGGCCAATATTCAGTGGGTGAAAGAAAACAAGGATATTGTTAAGGAATGGTTCAATGGAGAGCTGTAGGATCACTGAGTTTTTGTAGGCCTGCACAATCAAAAACAGATGTAAAGGCATTCCACAATGAAAGCAACACCCTCCTGTGGTTCTGAGATGGTTTTCACTCGAGAATTATTCAAGCTTTAGAAGAGAAAAACAAAGAATGTGCCATTTTAAAATGGCTACATAACACATTCCCTGTGTTATGCTGAGTGGTTAATGCCAGATCTTTTGCGTATATTAGAGAAAAGGCCAAACATGAATGTTTAGGACAGTTTAATTTATTGCCTTTAATATAATTTAGTTGATATTACTGAGTATTGTTTACAGTGATGAAATCACATCAAAGCACATAAACATAAGCACAAAGGACTATTATGTTATTCTTTGTATGTGTATAGTTTATTTTAATTAAAATACATATTATGACAGGTAGTATTTTGAGATATTACCTTTTTATAAAACCAGAGCTCTAATTTTGTTGATTACTGTGATTGATGATATTAAAAAAGAAGGACAAAGGTTGTGATTCATGAGACTTCATATTTTTTAAATATGTAAAACATGTAAATCTTTAAATAAAGTGTCTTTTTTACAGAGCTGTTACTTTTGATGCATTAATTCTGTAATAGATGTATTATTATGATTAAGGATGCACTATACATATACATATATATATATATATATATATATATATATATATATACACACACACACACACACATATATATATATATATATATATATATACATATATACAATATCTCATAAAAACGAATACACCCTTCACATTTCAGCAACCATTTTATTATATACTCTCAAGGGACAATACTATAGAAAGGAAAATTGGATATACTTTAAAGTAGTCAATGTGCTGTCATTGCAATGTTGTGATGAACTGATTTTAGTGTTTTAAGATAGTGTGTAGAATTTTAGAATCAGCCATTAATCTGTTATCGGACATAATTTAAAGATAGATATGTGAATGTATATTTATGATTATTAAATATTATAAAACACACAATATTCAATTTCAATTCAATTCAAGCTTTTATTGACATTTCAGAGACTATACAGAGGTGCTACAATACGATAACCACATACACTTAACAGTAAAAATAAAAATGCATAGAAGTCTTTATTTTAAAATGGCACTTTTGCTGTTTATTATGTTTTCACATAGCATATGAATACTGACTGTTAGGTCTTGTTTTGTGGCGTAAATATACATTTGGAAGACAAATAAGGCACTGTGATCCAATCCTGGAAGCTCAGGGATGTCATTCAGTCATCCTGAAAGCAAAATCCCAAACCACATAAAACAGATGTTACAGGTTTGCACAATGAAACTTTTATAGGATCATTGCATTTATTTGACTTCGTCTTAAACCTCTTGACAACAGAATAACAGGAAATGTTCGAAAGATTACACATCTGTTCATGATAAATCCATTTCCAAAACAAATCCATCATGTGGTCAGAGAAAAACACAAAACATTTTCAATTGAGCAGAGAATCTTACCCATTCTTCATCATCAGCTCCCTCACCCTGACCGACACTCTTCCCTGTCTTTTCCTGATCTGATTTGTTAGCCATTATTTTCTCTGTCCACGATGCTCCAGCGTTCTCATCTCCTGCAAAGTTGCACTTTGTCACCGTACCACTGTCCAGTTTGGCGAAGGAAACTAGACAGACAAAAACAGGCAGAACAGCACATGTAGCCACCATGATTTTCTTAGAAGTTCATACTATTTTCAGCATTGTACTCACAAATAAAGGGCCCATCTCCTTTTGTTTTAAGACGGATTTCTTGACCTTGCTCAAGCTCTGTTTTGTTCATTTCCACCTCTGTGATCCAGAATGCAAAGGCCTGACCAGGACAATGTTTTGCAGTCATTTTAACCAGCTGGTCCTTATTTACAATATCACTCAGTTGGCGCTCATCTAGACAATCTGTTTCACCCTTAGCCTCCACTTCTGCAAAGTTGAGACACAAACTGATACATTTTGCTCATAACAGGCATATAATAGTCTGCTGCCATATATGGATATATTTTTTGTAAATCTGCATATTACATTTACTTGTAAGTGTTTATTCCAGCTTTTATTACTTAATGGTACAACTGAATGTTATTAGAACAGGCCGCCATTGGAAAGCACAATAAAAATGTTTCTACAGAATGAATAAATGCACATTACGACTACTCACTGAAGGATGACATCAGATAACCTGTGTTGACCTTCCTGGTATCACTGAAGTTAGGTTCAATCTCATTTCCTTTTGAATCATATTTTCTGCGATGGATTCGGCTTGGTTTGATGTACAAAACATTGTAGCGCTCCTGAAATAAACACAATTTAGATTTGAATAAAAAGGATGCAGGACAAGCGACAATAAAACAATTGCTGAATCACTAAGAGTCATGGAAAACATTATATTATCATTTTATGACAAATACAATAATATACTCGACTGTTCAAACGTTTGGGGTCGAACCAATTATTAAATGTTTGTTAACAAAGTCTCTTCTGTTTACCAAGGCTGCATTTATTTGATAAAAATACAGTAAAACAATAATATTGTTAAATATTATTACAATTTAAAATAACCGTTTTCTATTGGAAGATATTTTAAATGTACCTGTAATGCAAAGCTGAATTTTCAGCATCAGTACTACTCCAGTTTTCAGTGTCACATGATTCTTCAGAAATAATTAGGGCCCGAGCACTAATGGTGAGAGAAGGACCCTATTGTAATCGCATTTTTGAGGGCCTAAACATGCATGAAAACGCATGAAACTTTGCACACGCGTCAGAAGTGGTGAAAATGTATGTCTGATATTGGTTTCAGAATTAGGTGTGGCAAAATGGCTCGATAGCGCCACCTACAAAATTTCAATTACACGCCCTTTGCGCTACATTTCACATACAGATATGAAATTTGGTAGACAGATGTAACAGCCCAATACCTACAAAAAAGCCCTGGGTGCAAAATCTGTAAACCCAACAGGAAGTGAGATATTTTGTGTTTTCTCTGCAAAATTTTTGCAGTTTTTTCCATTTCCAGATGTTGTACTTTAGTAAACTCCTCCTAGAGCTCTAATCAGATCAAGGTCATATTTGGTCAGTCTAATCTAAAGGCCTTTGCGACGTTAAATCGCAAAGATCTAGATTTTTCGCTGAAGGGCGTGTCCGTGGCGGCCAGACAAAATTCAATGTTTCGCCATGAAAAAGGTCGGTCATACAATGTCTGATCTGCCCCAAACTTCACATGATTCATTAGAGTCCTGACCTGAAGACATCTACATGGCAATATTCAGTCACAGTCATAGCGCCTTCTGTGGGCAACAGGAAATGACTTGTTTCACACTGAGATTAACTCCTCATAGAGATTTAACCAGATCAAAATCATATTTGGTCAGTCTAATCTTAAGACCATAACAATGTTAACTTGTGAAGATCTTAAGTTTTCGCTGAAGGGCGTGTCCATGGCGGCCTGACAAAATCTCATGTTTCGCCATGAAAGAGGAAGCTGTTGTAACTCGTACAAACTTCATGTTTGATAACAGTCCTGGCCTGACATCTACATGCCAATATTCGGTTACAGTCAAACCACACCTGTTGGCAGCAGGAAGTGTGGCACGTCAAAATGACTTTGCAATATTTCTCCTGTATTTACTCGCTTACATGCATGTCACCCACTGTTCACTGCTTTCCTAAGGCCAACGGGTGGCGGACGTGGCCCCAGGTGCGAGGCCCCTTACATCGCTGCTTGCAGCTTTAATTATATTTTATTATGCTGATGTGATGCTCATATTATTATCAATATTGTCATTTCTTTATTATTCTCTATTATTATATTTTATAGGTTTCATTGTGGACACTATGACACTTTTTCCAGGATTCTCTGATGAATAAAAAGCTCAAAAGAACAACATTTATTTGAAATTGATTTTTTTTGTAACAGGTTATCGTAATTTTATTGACCCCAGACTTTTGAACGGTAGTTTAAATTAGTCAGTAATCATGATTGCAATGAGATTGTGAGATGAGGAACAGTTTTAAGTTCTCTAATAAACAAACACTTCACCTTTTTGTTGTTCACATCTGTAATGACATGGCGTGACATATCCACGACCGCCCCCTCTAAAATGACACCATGACCACTGGAAAGTGAAAATGATACATAAAACACAATGCGAGAGCCAAAGAAAAAATATATACAAAAAGGCAACGCCAGTTGCAACTTTTAAAACTTGCTATTAAAAAAATTAATGAAATATTCAAAACGAAGCAGATAACATAATAATTTACTTAATTATGTTTTTACACTATTAGCCATAACCTATGTAACTATAGTATTTAGTGACTATGGTTATCCATATATTTGTAATGGAGACGAAGAGAAGTAAACCAGGCTGTGCATTTGATGTCGACTACTGCAAAAATCAGGCATAGCTACACTTTAAAGTATTACCTCTGGTGAATTACTGGATCCCATGTGGAGGAAAGTTTCTCATTATGCACAGGTTTGTTTAATAACGCAGTGTTGTCATAAATGCGACTCATCTTCTGGCGATTATTTTGATTTCGTCGAAAGCTCAGCCACTTCCTGGTTGCGTCATCATGGAAATCTCTATCCATTCAAAGCGGAGAAGGAAGGCAGTGTGCTTAACTTCAGACCTATTTAACAAAATTAAAATGAGATGTAATGTATGGCTTCAAAGAGATTTATCCCTAATTGGAAGAGCTAAAGCAGAAGAGATATCAAGATCTGTTTATGTGTCTTTAGCCTTATGCCATCTAGTGTATACAAGGCAATAGACAAAATGTTTTTCAGTTTTTTTATGGAGAAACATACATTATTTGAGAATAATGTATTTTATGTAAGCAAAAGAGTAAAGGTGGGATATCTGTGCTTACCTTTGAAACCTTGACTAGTAAATTTAATGTTAAATGGTTGATTAAATTAATGAAAGACAAGGACAGCATGTGGTAAACGCGTTGGGTGGCATATATCTTTTATTGAGATATGATTATAAACTGATAAACTACCCTGAAATTAGCTACCTTTCACAAACAAGCTTTATTAGCTTGGTTGCTGGTGTTTAAGTAGTACAATTTCTCCTCAAATAAATATATTATTTGGTATAATAGAAGTATTCAATATAAAAATCGATCTCTCTTCTATAAAAGTTGGTATGAAAATATTATTTAATTAGACAAATTTTAAATTCAGATGGTAATTTGTTAACTTATAGTGAATTCTTGGATAAATTTGGGTTTCCAGTTACACCAAAAGAGTACTGTTGTGTGTGACGCCATTCCTCAGCAAGTTATTTAAATATTTTTATTTTGTAAAATATATCACATTACACAATCAAATTTACACAACACATTACATAGAATAAATCACTAACACTAAATCACTAGCAGTTCAACACACGCAATAAAAAACAGCCGTACTCTATGGTAGCACTCTATGGTAATAAAGATAAACCCATAAAGCATATCATATATTTATTTAGAATTTATTTATTTGCCCACATCTACATACTTTGTAGAGTTCCATCTTGAATGTTTAGGCTCTCTGTTATGGCTCTGAAAGGACATTTCCTGTCTGAGATCTTTCCGGACACATAAATGTTAAGCCCTGGCTTTTTTAAAGTTAGTCCCTGTGTTGGACTGTTCTGCTGGTCGCTTCTTTTCTGAGTTTGATGTGTGTTTGAGACTGACTGATGAGCCACATTGTTGCAGGATCCCCTGTAGAAAAGAGTAAGAATACAAAAAATATATGACTAATTTTATTATTACATTTTATTTATTAAATGTTATTGTCTCCAAGGACAGCTGAGACCAACTTACAGTAACAGGCAGTAAACTGCCTCTAGATAAGCTTAGATAACGTCATACCTCTTCTTCAAAGTCAACTTCACTTGTTTCGTGCCTGTATGAGCTGTGTGGACTCTGCTCTGAGTTTCCACCTGTAAAAAGTACCACCTCAGAGATAAACTGTCCTGATCATTGCAGTAACAGCCACAAAGTCTATATAACACACAATAAAACACATGTCCAGTAAGTATTTAGAATCAAAACCCTTTGCTCACATGCTATGAGTCAAATTGCTCATGACTCGCTTGCTGGTCAATATCTGCTGTTTTACAGCAACAATAAGACTTACAGTGTTTTGGGAGGTCCCGCAGCTGGATCTTTAACCACACATTGCGTCTCTGAGCCCATTCACCAGGGGCCTCTACCTCATAAAGACGGTCTCGTTCTTCTTTGTGGGTCCAGAGATACTTCTTGCAAACTGTAAACAATTATTTAAACAAGTTGTGTAAGCTTTGGATTAATACCAGGCTTCGATAATAACAGATAAGAGTGGTTTTATTCACTGCCAATGAAACCACTGTTATCGGTTCAAATGTAAACTATTGATTTCGCACGCACACAGAACAATAATTTAGGCAATTACTCACAGTTGTCACTCCCAAAACATAGCAGCTCATAGATATTTTGGTGCCCATATTTGACTGGGGCACCAAACTGGATTTTGATATTGAAAAATCCCGTAACTCTTGCCTTTTAGTAAGGACTTAACTTTGGCTTGACTGAACTCACGAATATATATATATATCCAGCAAGAATGCATTAAATTTAATAAAAGTGATAGTAAAAACAAATTAAAAAAATTCTATTTCAAATAAATGCGATTGTTTAGAATCTATTCATCAAATAATTGTGAAAAAAAAAGTATCACGTTTTACACAAAAGTATATATTAAAGTAAATATTTTTTGAGCACACCATATCAGCATATTTAGAATGATTGATGATGTGATACTGAAGACTGGAGAAATGATCCTGAAAATTCAGCTTTACCATCACAGGAAAAAATTTGCCTACATTTTAAAATACACTGCCCTCCAAAAGTTTGGAAACACCCCTGGCAAAGTGTGGTTTTGGACGATATCAGCATAAATCCTTATCATTTTTTGGTGCAAATACATTGCAATAATTCAACATTATCATTGAAGACCAGCAATAATAATTTTCATTTTGATTACATAATAATGGCAATATATACATGTCAAAGTCAGACATGCCCCTTTGCCAGCTGTGATGCCTGGTTACTGGTTTAAACTTGGCCCAGGTTTGTAAAAGATTTTTGGGTCAGCACACCATAATAGCTTCAACAATTGATTGCCAATTAAGTTTAGAATACAATGAACCAATTAGAACCCAGTTTAGGTCAGATAGCTGCTAATGGTGGATATTTTGAGGAATCGAAAATTTATTTTTTTTCTGTGCATTAACTGTTTATGTAATAAAATATGTTTTCGTAGTTTGTGTTATCCCTTATCAGTGCAAAATTATCACAAATTAAAAAGGATATTGCCAATATTGTCCAAAAGAGGGCAGTGTATATTAAAATAGAAAACAGTTTTACAACATTACTGGTTTTACTGTATTTTGATCAAACAAAATGCAGCCTTGGTGGTTAGTATAAAAAACTTCTTTAAAAACTTTTGAACGTTAGTGTATACATACCTCCATACATGCCAGGAGACATAGGAAAGCTAATTCCCAGAATGTCCTCAGAGGGCTGGGATGAGCAGAAATCCTCCAGCATCTGTAAAGCAAGTCCGGTCCTTCTCCAGTGAGAGCGAACAAACACAGTGTCCAGCACAGGGAGCTGATAACTCTGACCAGTGCAGCCGTCACACAGGCTGCCTATGAAAAAACAACACAAAAAATAGTAATCAAACCATTTTTATTTCTAATTCTACACCAAATTTGTAAACATGCTAGAAAAGCTGTTCTAAAAAATGAGAGAGAGAGAGAGAAAAGAAAATTACCCTTTTTTTTGACTGTGTAAAACCCAACCGCTTCTCCATTTTGCCAGAGAATTTTGCCATGTTCCCACATGGAATACGCAGAAAAATATAGGTCTTCTCCGAGGGGCCTTTCCAGAATTCCAAATATAACTTGACTTAGCAGGAATAGCACAACTCTCTCCATCACTGACTCCACCTGGAATGACAAGAACTGTCAGAGATCTCATGGAAATTTTGACAATCATGGCATTTCTGCTCAAAACATTCATAAATGAAATGAAGTTTGCCAAACTGTGTTACTCACTAACACAAGTCCACTTCTTGATTTGTTCGATGTCTTCAAAACATCACCAACAGGCCACCATTTGCCTTGCAAGTACACAGCAACCACTAAAAGAATAGGCTATATATGATCAAAATGACGTAGAATGACACAAAACAGGTAAGAGGGAAAATGCAGCATTCTCTGGACCTTGTGTTTCATCCTCAGGTGTGTGGAGAGCAAGAATAAAATGTGATAAATCACCATCTCTCAGAAATGCAAGCCGACCAATGTTCTCACTGGTTACTTCCACCTGTTATCACAAATATGACCCTTTTATGAGGAATTTAAATAATATCTGTCAAAATAGTGAGCTGCCAACTAGGACAGCATTGTTGTTGGCAATAATTTTGACACTATATAACTAAATTCTGAATTGCATACGAGTGTATTTGTTCTCACTTTCTGTCCATGAGGAAGGGAGAAAGAAGCCATGGCACCATCTGACTGGACACTGGACATGTATTCGTCACATCCTGTGCTCAGCTCGCCATAATGTTGCACAGGTAGATCAACAGGGTAGGGTATCACTGGAAAAACGACATTTGACATGTTTACAGTCAATAACACGAGGTTTTAATTCCATGATGCCATTATGGCACACTTTTCAACCATGTTGAACGACGTCACGTGAAATTACTTTATTGTTTGTGACAGAACTGCACTTATGTTGACTGTTGATAGTCTGTCAGAGAGACATAGATAGGCTACTGAAAAGTAGCGCGAGAGCATGTTTGCATGAAAAAACAACCCTTTAAACTCCATTTTAACATAATCAATGTTGGGAATAGGCCTACTCTTGGGAAGTCTGTCCTTACCTTTAAAACTATTCTCCAGTTTAGAGTTGGATTCCATTTTGATAGTTGTTCGACCTTTGAATGTTTCTAAACAGAACAACGCCATCTAGTGACTATGAAGGAAGAGAAATTCATTCATGAATATTTGAACAGTTCAGAAGTCCTCAGGTCTTCGTGGATGCATAGACTGAGCTGAGACCTCCTGTTACAAACTGTATCAAATTCTGTGTTGCATTTTAGCCTGGAATAACATGCGTATAGTGTCATATTACTGTATTTATCATCATCATCATCAAGATTTATTATCATCATTATCAGGATTTATTCCTCATACAAAATAAATATACATAATAATTATCATCAAAAAGGTGTAGGCTGAAGCCTTAGCTTATTGTAACTACCCTTTTTCATTATAATTCCAATAAGCGTCACTTTCACTACTATCCCAAAACTAAAAGTTACATATATATTATATGTTAATACAATTGTATTAAAGGTGCCCTAGAACCAGTTTTTACAAGATGTAATATAAGTCTAAGGTGTCCCCTGAATGTGTCTGTGAAGTTTCAGCTCAAAATACCCCATAGATTTTTTTAAATTAATTTTTTTAACTGCCTATTTTGGGGCATCATTAACTATGCACCGATGATGTGCATGCGTCAGATCATGTGAGTATAGTATTTATTTGGATGTTTACATTTGATTCTGAATGAGTTTGAGGCTGTGCTCCGTGGCTAAAGCCAAAGTCCCTTTAAGACAAGTCATTTCACTCAGCGGCCATCTTTAAAACGCCTCTCCTGGGGATCTTTAAAATGCCATCCTGGGCATCATGCAGCTCTTTGAATGGGGAAACATTAAATTCTCCAAAGCTGTTTGCCAAGCTTTCGATTAAATTTCATATTTGTATTCACAAATCAAATCTATCAACAACTGTCTCGTAATTTTTTTTTCCAAACGCTCGAATAATGACAAAAAAACTGTATTTTTTTGGCTGGATCAAGCTAATGCGCATGCGCAGACGTAAATTCGCGTCTCCTGTGCCTCATTTCTGAGGCGCGCGTCTGGCTGTTTCTATAGAAACTGGTGATTCTAACGGCCGCTGCAGTGACGCGTTGACTTTACCAGTCGGTGATTGGCTCTTATTTAGAAGGCGGGACTTATTCCGCCATATTGCGCGTTTCACTTTCTCTCATTCAAAACAATACGAGTGACACGTCTTGTGTAATTCTATAGTCTTTGCTAAAGCTAACATTACACACTGTTGGAGAGATTTATAAAGAATGAAGTTGTGTTTATGCATTATACAGACTGCAAGTGTTTAAAAATGAAAATAGCGACGGCTGAACACAGTAAGAAACGATGGTAACTTTAACCACATTTAACAGTACATTAGCAACATGCTAACGAATCATTTAGAAAGACAATTCACAAATATCACTAAAAATATCATGTTCTCATGGATCATGTCAGTTATTATCGCTCCATCTGCCATTTTTCGCTATTGTTCTTGTTTGCTTACCTAGTCTGATGATTCAGCTGTGCACAGATCCAGACGTTAATACTGGCTGCCCTTGTCTAATGCATTGAACATGAGCTGGCATATGCAAATATTGGGGGCGTGCATATTAATGATCCCTACTGTTACGTAACAGTCGGTGTTGAGATTCGCCTGTTTTTCGGAGGTCTTTTAAACAAATGAGATTTACACAAGAAGGAGGAAACAATGGAGTTTGAGACTCACTGTATGTCATCTCCATGTACTGAACTCTTGTTATTTAACTATGCCAAGGTAAATTCAATTTTTGATTCTAGGGCACCTTTAACATACAAAGTGAACTAGCCTACACATTAACAGTTATTCCACAGTTCCACCCCTTTATAAAATTAATGTTCAAAGGTATACACATCAAGGTTGTGTATATATTTATATCTGTCCTCTGGGATGATTATTAGGCTTCTCTCTCTCTTATAGCATTTGAAGTGTGAGAGATTAAAAGGTATTTTTAAATTGCTTAGGAGCTGGTTTAGAAAATTTGATGAGAATTTTTCTGATGAGGTGTTTATTGGAGGAATAAAGTATACATTTTCAAAAAGGAAAAAAATGTGTTTATTAAATTACCTGACTGGAATGGCTAAACTGGCAGTGTGGAAAACAAGGAAAAATAAAGATTTACAATTGGCAACTATAGATCCTGCAGAAATGTTTAAGCAGATAATAGCAGGGAGGCTAAAGATTGAATTTGAGTATTATAGTTTGACAAATAATTTATTGTGTTTTTGTGATATATGGTGTGTTAATGAAGTGTTATGTATTTTACATGATGATTTAAATGTTTTTAAAAGTGGGTTTATAATAAGTATACAAATGTGTTTTAGTAATGTTTTATTGTGAAGTAAAAGTGTATAAATAAAGGTCTTGTTAAAACTCTATCTCTCTTTCTCTCTCTCTCTGTCACTTCTCTCTCCCCCCAAAAATGTAGCATTTAAGGTTTAAAAAACAAACCCCATACAGTAGTTACAATGCCAACAAGACCATTTCCAAACAGTGATATTTCCTGAGTGAGGCAGTTTTGCTATGTCCAGGTTTTACACTGTCCACAAGATGGCAACATCATCATATAAATGTGAAAGAGACACATGGAAAAATACATTGAATGTATTTTTTAACAAACATATTCTGAGGCACATTCTTTCCCTGCAAAAACATGTAATAAGAACAAAAATGTATATAGAAGGTTTAAGAACAAAAATATTTTATTTATTTTTTGTCATTCTCATTAAGTTTTTTTGTACATACATTCTTTCATATTGTACAAGAACTGTTAATATAAGCATTAAAATCTTATAATATAAAATTTGTTGTTCTAGAACAGCCAGAAATTGCAATAGAAATACCAGACAAAACTGCATGATCATATCAACATAAGACACTATATATATTTTAAATTCTAAATTGTTTTGATGAGAGCCTTGATGTTTCATTCAATACGAATGCACTACTCTTTTAAGTGAGCTCCTTTTTGACTTTGTTTCACTATACTTAAAACTGCAATCATGCTACTGTACACTCTCACTCACTCCTGCTATGGAAAATGCATTCTGCGTCCGTTTTATTCCCATCTCCCTTCATCTCCATTACCCATAAACCACTGACTTCCCACTGAGAAATTGCAGACATTTCTGAAATTCCTTTCACTAGGAAAGGCTAGCTTGGATTGTTAAATATGCTTTTGTAAAGCTGAGAGTTTATCCTTTAAAAGGGATTGACTATCACTCGGCTGTCGAACTGCTGAGGATATTTGCCATGAGCGTAAATATCACAACAAAGTAAACTGAATGCAACGCAAAACAGCTAAATGGTTTCTGTTTAAGATGTAAAACATGATCTAGCTTCACGTATCAGTGAGTTTCATACTTGTTTTCCTTCCTTGCTTTGTTGTCAGGGTGTTTTTGTAACCCATGCTGGATTCCTTGAGTGTCTTCAATCCGTGTCACATGATCAGACATTACAAGAGGATTATGACATTGGCCTTGGCTATACTGAACCCTGGCCTACTTTGTAAAAGATGACACTGACAAAAATAATGTCATTCTCACTTGTCTAGACTAGATTATCATGTAATATAAACAAATATGAACTGAATGACCACTCAAGATGACTTTCTTTCTTTTCTTTTTTTTTTTTTTACCATAAGCTTAACATTTAAAAATTAAAGGGTTAGTTCACCCAAAAATGAAAATTCTGTCATTTATTACTCACTTTCATGCCTAAATATCACAAATTAAGATATTTTTGTTGAAATCCGATGGCTCAGTGAGGCCTGCATAGGGAGCAATGACACTTCCTCTCTCAAGATCCATTAATGTACTAAAAACATATTTAAATCAGAGTACAGTGGTTCAATATTGATATTATAAATCGATGAGAATACTTTTGGTGCACCAAAAAAAACCAAAATAACGACTTATTTAGTGATGGCCGATTTCAAAACACTGCTTCATGAAGCATCGGAGCATAATGAATCAGTGTGTCGAATCAGCGGTTCGGAGCGCCAAAGTCACATGAATTCAGCAGTTTGACACGCGATCCGAATCATGATTTGACACAGCAGATTCATAACGCTCCGAATCTTCATGAAGCAGTGTTTTGAAATCGGCCATCACTAAATAAGTCATTATTTTGGCGCACCAAAAATATTCTGACATTAATAAATGACATTATTTTTATTTTTGGGTGAACTAACCCTTTAAGTTTAAAAATACTGTTTTTTAAAAAAATTAAATCTGATTCTGCACATAAAGTTTAGGTTTTCTTTTTTATTTTATAAACTTGTGCACGTACAGTAAAACACATTTAATCCAAATAATCAAACTATGATGCAACAGAAACTGTTACTATTAAAGAAAACAAATTTGAATGTCAGTCAGTAGAAGGTGGATTTGTAGCCATAGTAATTTCATGGTTGATAATCTGAAGCTCAGGAGGAACCGCTAATAGATAATTCCAGCTAAGCTTTTTAGTGGCAACACAACAATCCAATTGATGAATCAAGGTTCATGCCATCTAAAAGAAGAGCATGTTGCCGCACTTACAATCACTCGGTTTGATCTTTTTCTTGCAGAGATATATTGTTTATTAAAGTCTAAATGATGTATCGTACAAAAAAAAAAAAAAAAAAGAGAGATTTGTTTTCCATTTGCTGGGAGAACTGCAGCAAACACATTCTCTAGGAAGTTTCCCCCCTCAAAATGTTTACCCGAACAGCCCAGACATAAGGAATGTCTCAACTATTATTTACAAAAGAGGAGGAAGAAGCGAATAGTTGATGGTCAGTGCTCATCTGCAATAAAAATGTTTGGCTCCTGGTTTTGTGGGTGACAACAATAATAATTGTGATCAAACCGAGCTGCTCTGCAAGAAAACAACTTGTTGCTATTTTCTATCGCACGCTCCCTTTTCGGCTTTATGTTTTTCAGGAATCTATTTCTGTTCAACCAAACATAATTGTCACCCTCTCCTCTAAATTCCCTTTCCTGTCTGGGCTTAGACAAAACGAGAAACAAACAGTGAATCACTATTGTCAGTGGTAAACATGCTTCTTTGCTGGGCTGAAATGAAACCAAAGGAAAGGTGGTTTGAGTGCAACGTGAAACTACAAATTCATGTACAGAAACTCATATCAAGGGAGTTTTGCTTTTGGTGACTGCTCTGCTTGGGGCTTAACTTTGTTTTTGTGCCAGGACAGAGGTCATCTGGGGCACTCTTAAGCTTTGTTGTGAGCAAAAATGTATTTTTGTGTTTTGAAAAAGAAGATCTTTGAAAGGAATGTAGGCGGGTAGGTTTGCTTATTCTTCTTTACGTGTCTACTTTCACAATGCATGCTCTTTAATCAGTCTGGGATCTTTCAACAGTATCTAAATAAATTCAAAGGAAGTGTCAAATGTCTTTACATTTGCAGAAAGAACAAAACCTTTTTTTTCTGCTGTTCTGAAGATCTGTTGTACAAATGATCTGGAATTGAAACCATCTGTGAACATACTGAGGATCAGTCTATTGCCCAATGAGACAGGAGACATGATAAATGCTGCATTTTGACATATGGAGGCGCCAAACACAAAGTTGCAAATTAGAAGACACAACAAGGTCAAGGAGATTTCCAAGGCTAGAAATAATCCACGTGCTTTCATTGTTTTCGAATGTTTTTGATTTATGAATTTGGAAACCAACTACAGTTTGAAACCATAGAAACGTTATATTTTGGAATAGAAAACAAAATCAATTAAAATTATATCATTTGAGGCAAACAATCAAACTATATCATAGTTAACTTTAATTAATTCACACTTTATATTCAATTCAGAATTTGCAGGTCGTTTCGATTTTACACAAATCAAATGAATGGAAATTGTACGATTTAATTAGCCTAAACCTTAAAAACAGAAATATTTTTTAATCAAATGAATAAATTCATTCTATATGAGTCTATTTTAATAAGAAAGTGCTATTCTCGAGACAAGACAGTACAGTAATGCTGAACTGAAATGACGCTGCATCATCACGAACGGATGAATGGATTGTAATTGTAAATCCGTTCCGTCTCTATGAATGAAATTCTACATCGGATTTTACGTTTAGCTGACAAAGCTATGTCATTGGCAAAATATGTGCACTTCAAAAATGTGGAGCTGGGTAATATTTTGAACATAGCGAATTGATTTTAAATCGTTATCACTGTAGCAAACTGGGTAAATATGAAGATTATAAAAACCCATCCACTATTTTTAAATCCCAATTCCCTTTAACAGCAAATTGCACCAGAGACGATGTGCAATTTACCTTCCAGAGTTCATTGAATTGGAATTAAATGGGACTGAGTAGCGTACTGAAGATAGTCGCTATAATTAATCTAAACGAACTCGTTTAATCACAAACCAGTAGAGATTTAGGCGTGTTTAGGTATTGTCATAACGTAATAATTTCGCATTACTCACATTGTGTTCAGTGTGGTGTTTATGAATCTCGGGACGCATCTTAAAGGGCCAGTGCACACGGATTTAATATTTAATCAATTTTCTAGGAAATTATAAACATGGTGCAGTTCACACCTCATGAATAGCTAACACACCCCTTTTTTAAGTTTCTTGTGGTAATTCTTGGTAAAGCTATTTATTTACCTACCTATCTTGATATATTTATGCCTTATTTATTTTGCCAACTTCCTTGCATGTATTTTCATTTCATAATACACTCATATTTTATTTTTTATGATTACAATAGCCACATATTTTGCCACTGCAGTACTTTGATTTATACAATGCTGTACATGCAGAGATTAGAACAGTTTATATATTTTGATTGAACAAGATTGTAGGACGCCGGCTAAATAATCAGTTTATGAAGTAAAAGTTTATGAAGAAGATTTATATATGTTTGGTGGTTTGATGTTTTCAGTAGAGATGCACTAAATTCTGGCCAATACCAATAAGCTGATATTATAAATGGCTGATATCAAAGGATTAGTTCACTTCTAAATGAAAATTTTACTGATAATTTACCCACCCCCATGTCATCCAAGATGTTCATGTCTTTCTTTCTTCAGTCGAAAAGAAATTAAGGTTTTTGATGAAAACATTCCAGGATTATTCTATAGTGGACTTCAATGGACACCAGATGGTTGAAGAAGGTCAAAATTACAGTTTCAGTGCAGCTTCAAAGGGCTTTAAACGATACCAGATGAGGAATAAGAGTCTTATCTAGCGAAACAATCTGTCATTTTCTTAAAAAAATACAAATGTATATGCTATATAAACACAAATGATCACCTTGCAAGTGCTTCCGCTTTTCGTATTCTTCAAAAAGCTTACGCTGAATGTCCTACACCCTCCCTATTCTACTTACAGAAAAAACGGAACTGGCGCCGCGTTCATTCCGTAAGTTGAATAGGGAAGGCGTAGGACATACAGCGTAAGCTTTTTGAAGAATGCGGAAGCACTTGCAAGGCAATCATTTGTGTTTATAAAGCATATACAGTTGTATTTTTTTTCGAAAATGACTGATCGTTTCACTAGATAAGACCCTTATTCCTCGTCTGGTATCGTTTAAAGCCCTTTGAAGCTTCACTGAAACTGTAATTTTGACCTTCATCCGTTTGAAGTCCACTATAAGGAGAAAAACCCTGGAATGTGTTCATCAAAAACCTTAATTTCTTTTCAACTGAAGAAAGACTGAAGATGAAATAGGGGCGAGTAAATTATCAGGAAAATTTTATTTGAAAGTGGACTAATCCTTTAATATTCTAAGCCTATACTACTTTGTCTACTTATAAAAAATAAATCACTAAAAACTAAAATCAATCATTTTAAATGATGCAGTCTATTTAAATTATCTATTTTTCTATCTATCTATCTTTTGTTTTTTACAGTTGTCGGGTTTTGCAAGACAAGAGATTGATTGTTAAGATAGCGTTCGATTTCAAATGAAATCCAATTAGATATTAGCAACATAATTAGGCCTATTCTTCAAAAAAATATTATGATCTGTTATTGGCATATATATGTGTATGCCTATTTGTAAATAACATTGTATTGTTAAATTTTACTTATTTATTTTTTGTCAACAAGCAAAATTCCATTTGCATCATTTTGCACAGGAAAGCAATTGTGCATATGCATGTACACATACATAACCATACAAAATAAAATAATTACAAGATCATTCAAAAAAATAAAAAAATAAAAATAAAAAACATGATGTTTTACACTCTTATTGACCAAAAGGTGTAGGTTGAAGCTAAAGCTTATTATGCCTACCCCTTAACTCCACACAAGCAGCACTAATTGACATGAATTTAATATGACAATATATGATATTCTCAACGTTTATTTAGAAGAACATGCATTATTATTATTGTTATTGTCATCACTACTACTACTAACATTATCATCACTATTCTTTTCAAACAATTTTCAAATAAAATAATTATTTCTTGAATAGGCCTACACTCAAAATCCTGTCACCTTGACATTTGAGATCAAGTGGTCTGCATGCGCAGACATGCTCGGTTCAGTAATCCAGTCCATGTTTTGGGATTCTCCCACGCTTGGCGTGTTTCTCTGTGAGAGAAGCCGAGTTTTGTTTACAGCGGTGATTCTACAGAGCGGAGACCGTCAGAAGAGTCGCGGAGGACTCCGACTTGAGAATCAAACATTAGCCTCACAAGCTATTTATATCAAACAGTTCTTGATTTTTTACAGTGCGGAAAACCAAAACCTACGCTCGGGAGCTGCTCGCTCGTGTACCTCGACGGAATGATTTTTTTTTCCAACCGCAAAACAGACCGACCATGAGAGCGCGTGAAGACGGCAGGGGAGGGTGAGCAGTTGGTGAAACCATTTTTGTCCTGGCGGATATTTTGGATCGAGCTCTGTCGGGAGGCTTTCATTCATACATAAACACGCTATCCGAGTTGTCAAGCTCTTTGAACGTGACCTCAAAATTCCTCCGTACATCAGTGCAGCGTAATTCATCACACTGCCATAGGCACATTCACATAAGGTGTTTTTGTTGGAAGAGAAACCGCTCGTTTCGCTGGCTGTACTGCGCGTCCCTCTCGGGTTTTCAAGAAATGGAGGCTGAAGATGCAGATTATCGGTCGAGTGAAATTCGTGGCTTCGACACGATTGCATCATTTAATTGCTGGCAAGAATAACAGAATGTTTTAATTGATCTTAATGTTTCCATTAAAGAGAAATTATATAATTATCAGCAGATATCTTTTATCTACTCCCTCCTCGCCTCCCGTTATCTTCTTCACGGGTAAAGGAACTATCTGCTCATCCAAAGCGGATTCTTCTGGACTTTTTGCTTGCTTACAAGAAGAAGCGTCGCATTTTGCTGCGGTTTCGCCTTTTTATTTTTTGGAAAACTGATTATTAGGAATGAGATCTGGAACAGCGAGGGATGTTTGGACCTTATTTTGGGGACCTGTGCTGTTTCTCTCCACCATTTGCCTCTGGTCTGCACATGGAGAAGGTAAAACTGGGTTGTTTAATAAGAAGATGTCTTCATAAATTAGTATTTTCTTGCCCTGTGTTATTAAAACCTTGTTTCAGTCGCATCACAGACTCGTGTTATGTCAAGCACGAGTTTAACTGCATTTGGATGTTCAGATACAAGGGCCTAGTAACACGCGACCCAATTTATTATTGAATTATGACCTACTACTAGCATTAAATATTAAAATGTTCCTCATACTAACGCCAAACTTTAGATTTTTTTCGTCTTGATGTCTCTAGGCCCATCAGTTAATTGTCGTGACATCGGATGTGTTGTGAGTCTAGTGTGCTTTATGCATTATTCATGAGCTGGATCACGTTGGTATTTAGAGGCTACGTGAGAATTGGCTTATATAAAGCATTTGCCTTTATAATATGCATATTTTTACTTTATATATAGTCCACACAGGCAATAAGGTTAAACGTTACACGGTCATATTAAGATTTGCTGAATTCAGTCTAGCATCACGCACTGAAGTAAAGGTGAGTCTGACCATGTGCTTGTTTTAAGTTTCTCAATGTCCTCAGGAGGGTCTAACACATTTTGTCTGTAATTCTGTGCTTGTGTCTCAAAGATTTATATTCGCATATTTATTTGCTACAAATTCGAAATTTAACTCTGTAAATTAATGTATAATTGCAAGAGTCCTGTTATTAGAAATCATTAACTTATGATAGATTTGTGTTCAAAATAATTATTATGCAATCCCACATTATTTTGTCATTTTGTTTTTAATGAAAGTGGTAGATATAAGAAACATTTGAATTTAAAACAAACAATATAAGTGGAAGAAATGAAAGAAATACATTAAAAATGAATCTAAAAATTAAAAAAAAAATCTACTCACAATTGTGATAAATAAGGCTTATATATTTTTATCTCCAGTAGAGGTACATGGAAAGTGTTACAAACCACCCTGTCTGGACAGACTTGATATTTTTAACCTTTTTTAAACATGTAGATGTGAATATATCAAATTAAGCAGGAGAACCTCCTGATTCAGATGATACCAGTTTTAGTATCTCTTAACATGATTTAATGGGAGTTATGCGCAACAAACTTCCTTATTCTGTAAAACAGGTCGCATCTTCTTTAAATAGAACCGTTTTGCTCAAGATGCCTTCAAAGGAGCGAGCAAAAACGAGCATAACCGATGTCCATTGCATATGCAGATTGATATCTAAAAGTTTTGAATTTTTCTTCTCGGTAACATTTATCCCCGGTTTCACAGACAAGGATTAAGCTAGTCTCAGAGCATGTTTGAGCTGTTTTAACTGAAAGTAACTTGTACTGACAGATCTTAAAATATGTCAGTGCCATTGTTTTGTCTCTAGATGCACACCAGTAATGTTTTTTTCTAGGGTTTATAAAAGCTACCTAAATACCCTAATTGAACTTTAATTGAACTGTTTGTGAAACCGGGCCTTAGATATTTCAATATTCTCACTAACATTTAGATATTTAAATCAAATAAAACACCAATGATGAAAAGAACTAGCTAGGTTATCCGATTACCTGAAAGTCCATAGATATCGCCGCCAGTTCGTATTACCGTCAACACTTTCTCTGACAAACGAATGCAGTGAGATCTGTTTTCATGTGACGTTTAGCATAAAGCAGAATTTTTACTTTCCTACCTCAAGATAGTTTTTTGTTTTTGGGATTATTCTAATAAAATGATAATAAAGTTTAAAGGGACAGTTCATTCTGCCATTTTCTCACTCTGTATGGCTTTCTGTCTTCAGTGGATCACCATGTTAAAGGATTAGTTCACTTCTGAATGAAAATTTCCTGATAATTTACTCACCCCATGTCATCCATGATGTTCATGTCTTTCTTTCTTCAGTCGAAAAGAAATTAAGGTTCTTGATGAAAACATTCCAGGATTATTCTCCTTATAGTGGACTTCAAACGGTTGAAGGTCAAAATTACAGTTTCAGTGCAGCTTCAAAGGGCTTTAAATGATACCAAACGAGTCTTATCTAGCGAAACGATTGGTCATTTTCGAAAAAAATACAATTGTATATGTTGTATAAACACAAATGATCGCCTTGCAAGTGCTTCCGCTTTTCGTATTCTTGAAAAAGCTTACGCTGTATGTCCTACGCCTTCGCTATTCTACTTACGGAAAAAACAGAAGTGGTGCCGCGTTCGTTCCAAAAGTTGAATAGGGAAGGCGTACATGCACAAACACATGCAAGGCAATCATTTGTGTTTATAAAGCATATACATTTGTACTTTTTTAGAAAATGACGGATCGTTTCGCTAGATAAGACCCTTATTCCTCGTCTGGTATCGTTTAAAGCCCTTTGAAGCTGCACCGAAACTGTAATTTTGACCTTCAGCCATTGAAGTCCACTATAAGGAGAATAATCCTGTAATATGTTTTCATCAAAAACCTTAATTTCTTTTCGACTGAAGAAAGAAAGACATGAGCATCTTGGGGGTGAGTAAATGGGGGTGAGTAAATTTTCAGGAAAATTTTATTTGAAAGTGAACTAATCCTTTAAGCAGAATGACAGTCTCACTCACTCATTGACTTTCATTGTATGAAAAATATGCAGTGAATGGTGGCTCGGGCTGTCAGCCTCTAACGTCTCGTTTTGTGTTCCTCAGAATAGCACTACTTAAATGTTAAAAACATCAGAGAATGAGATAAAAAGTAAGTAAATTTCTTAGTTCATGGTAGAAACGAGCGAATGTTTCGTTGGCTGAGATACTGCAGTGTCAGAGCATTTTGGCTGACTAATTCAGCCTCTGTCACGGTCACGGCACACGATAAGAGATGATCTGATAGAAAACCTTACAGTCAAGATGGCAAACCGGAAAACGAAATAAATCCCCGTCGTTTGCCTTATCGCCTCAATTTGGACTAATATATTTAAATGAAAACGAAATACCCAACCCATAGGGTTTGGTTTGGCAAGGTTGTTGATTACATGATTATATTGGTAAAATTCTAATTGTTTGTAACCTGCGGTGGATATAACAAATATTTATTGGACTACAATTGGATTTAGACTGAGTGATTGGGTTTTTGGAAGGAATACCTCCCGAATAAGCCCGAAGGAGACTACAAAAAATGAATTTTGTGTTGTGTGGCTTTTTCCTAAGCATATCCATGTATGGTTTTCTATATTTACGCATAGAGATTCTTTGTATCATTGTCTTTTTATGTCGGGATGGCAGTCATTTATTTGTTGTTAGCGATATGATCAAGTTTTTCACAAGGAAGAAAGGAGTATGAGATGACAATTGCTGTCAATTTTCATGTCTTTCCATAGTTTTAAAAAGTCCTGTGGTTGGTGGGTGTATTTGTGATGTTTTTGGACTTTTAGTGTCATCAAATGCCTAATTGTAATTGTGTGGGGGCTGCATTGTAGCATAATGAAGGTGGGCCATTCTTGGGTATAAACTCACATTTACATTCAAAAGGAGTTAGGACGCAATTCAAGGCCATTGACCGGAGTGGCCAGTCCCACATCCAGGCCACTGTGAATGTCAGGGGGGTCTGTTTCTCAGCACCCTGCAGAGACCAGGACCACTGGCCCTATAGAGAGAGGGTTGTGTGGGGGGTAAGCTCTCACTCTTGGACTCCATCATTGCATTGTCCCGTGTGTCTCTTTCTCATAAAGTGCTGCAGAGACACTCTGTTGACACACTGACTTTATTCAGTGGAAAACTGGTTTCATACTTCTCCACTCCTGGTTTTGTGTCCATTTTGATTTCATTGGTTTGATGTTTTCTGACTTTTAAGGGTTGATTAGAACAGCTTCATTTAGGCTGGGTCCATTTTGATTGAACAAGAACAGAATCAAATTGTAGGACATCGGCTGAATAATCCGTTTATTAAGTAAAAGTTTATGAAGAAGATTTAGATATGTTTGGTGATTTGATGTTTTCAGTATGCACTAAACACTGGCCAATACCATTAAGCTGATAGTTTATTTATTTTTTTTAATTATAAATGGCTGGTATTAATGTTCTATACTATTTTGTCTACTTAAAAATAAATCAATCATTTTAAATGATGCAGTCCTATCTATCTATCTATCTATCTATCTATCTATCTATCTATCTATCTATCTATCTATCTATCTATCTATCTATCTATCTATCTATCTATCTACTGTTCTTATTATTGATCTATCTTTTATCTATAACAATATTATCTATTGTTCTAACTATTGTTCTATCTATAATTTTATCTATCATTCTATCGTTCCATTTATCATTTTATCTATCGTTCTATCATTCTGACATTCTATCTATCGTTTTATCTATCGTTCTATCATTCTATCTATCGTTTTATCTATTGTTCTATCTACCATTCTATTGTTCTAATTATTGGATCTATCATTTATCTATAACAATATTATCTATTGTTCTAACTATTGTTCTATCTATCATTCTATTGTTCCATTTATCGTTTTATCTATCGTTTTATCTATTGTTCTATCTATTCTATCATTCTGTTCTATCTATCGTTTTATCTATCGTTCTATCTATTATTCTATTGTTCTAGCTATTGATCTCTTATTATCTATTGTTGTATCTATAATTCTATCTATTGTTCCATCATTCTGTTCTGTCTATCATTTTATCTATCGTTCTATCTATTTTTCTATCATTCTGACGTTCTATCGTTTTATCTATCGTTCTATCTACCATTCTATTGTTCTAATTATTGATCTATCATTTATCTATAACAATATTATCTATTGTTCTAACTATTGTTCTATCTATCATTTTATCCATCATTCTATTGTTCCATTTATCATTTTATCTATCGTTCTATCTGACATTCTATCTATCGTTTTATCTATTGTTCTATCATTTTATCTATTGTTCTATCTATTCTATCTCGTTTTAACTATCGTTTTAACTATCGTTTTATCTATCGTTTTATCATTCTGTTCTATCTATCGTTCTATCTATCATTCTATTGTTCTAACTATTGATCTGTTATTATCTATTGTATCTATAATTCTATCTATTGTTCAATCATTCTGTTCTATCTATTGTTTTATCTATCGTTCTATCTATCATTCTATTGTTCTAACTATTGATCTGTTATTTATCTATCATTCTGTCTATCGTTCTATCTATCGTTCCATCGTTCTATCTGTCGTTCCATCCTTCTGTCTATCATTTTATCTATCATTCTATCGTTCCATTTATCATTTTATCTATCGTTCTATCATTCTGACATTCTATCTATTGTTTTATCTATCGTTCTATAATTCTGTTGTTCTAACTATTGATCTATCATTTATCTATCGTTCTATCTATCGTTCCATCATTCTCTCTATCATTTTATCTCGTTCTATCTATCGTTCTATCTATCGTTCTATCTATCATTCTATTGTTCTAACTATTGATCTGTTATTATCTATTGTATCTATAATTCTATCTATTGTTCTATCATTCTGTTCTATCTATCGTTCTATCTATCATTCTATTGTTCTAACTATTGATCTGTTATTTATCTATCATTCTGTCTATCGTTCTATCTATCGATCCATCGTTCTGTCTTTTTTTTTTTTTTTTTTTTTTTTTTTACAGTTGTTTGATTTTTCTAGACAGGAGATTGACTGTTAAGAAATGTTTAAATCACAAATGATGACAGTTAGACTTAGATATCATCTTTCTGTTATTTTAATTATGAAGTAAAAACAAACACAAACTTGTTAATACAGGTTTTTATTTTACTATGCCAAAAAACACAACTGTTTGTATATCTGTCTGTCTGTCACTTTGCACACTATATGCTTAGTGCACACTTATTCCTATACTGACTGAAAAGTTTATAAAATATTCCATTCCTAAATCACTAAATTAATGGCTGTGCTCCAATGGGAAGTCCTCTTTGGTCTTTTTCATCCTGTTCAGTTTAAAAATCTGGTAAGGCTAATAAAATGTAATTTAGCCTCCTTTCAAGTTTCACCACAGTATACTTTCCATGCCACTTCTTCCAAGTATATGGCAAACAAGCCTCCATGGTCCATTGAGAAAGAGAGGGCGAAACATGAGGTTTGAAAATAGAACATGTAAAAATACACGGCAAGGGAAACAGACTTGGTTTTGTTGATTCAAAGAGTAGTGAGTTTGTGAACGGTTTTATTGGGCTTTAGCCGTTCACACGGACGGCCTCCGGACAGCCTGGCGGTGGAGCACGAGTCAGATGCTGACACAAAAATGTCCCAACGAGGGCCAGCGTTCATCAAAACTGCACCTTGTACTCCTGAGATGTGGCTAAAAGTCGAGATTAAAAAATAAATTATTCACTAATACCCACTCCCACATTCATCCCCGTATCTTCACAGGCCTCTGCTTGTTGTTAAATGATCTACAGTCATCATGACTGTATAAAAAGCAGGAGAAAAATAGCTGTCACTGAGGTGAAACATTCTAGAAGGAGAGAATAGTGGGTGGACTCTAAGTCTTGTGCTGTTTATTTGATAGCCCACCTTTGCCTACTTCAAATTCTGTGGTATTTGGTATTCTGGTGTTGCTCATTCATTTCGTGACTAAGGGCTCCTACGCGCTAGAGTTTTTGCTGCGTCAGATAACGCTAGGAATCCATTGAATTCAACGCGTATCATTTATTTAATCTCATGTTGATCCAAACATGTATGACTTTCTTCTGTGGAACACAAAAGAAAATATGTTTTCTTTAAAATATGTTAATTTGTGTAAAAATCAGAATGTGACATAAATCATAAATAATTTTTACTAGGCATGTACAATATATAATACCGTTCAAAATTTTGGGGGTCGTTTTTTTATACTCCCCTCCAAGATTGCATGTATTTGATCAAACAGTAATATTGGGAAATATTATTACTAAAATAAGTGTTTTCGGTAACACTTTATTTTAGGGTCTTTTAACTAGTTGCTTATTAGCAGGCATGTTACTAGAATATTGGCTGTTGATTAGTACTTATTAAGCACATATTAATGCCTTATTCTACATGAACTTATTCTACATTCTTAATCCTACCCAATACCTAAACTTAACAACTACCTTACTAACTATTAATGAGCAGTAAATTAAGAGTTTATTAAGGGGAAAAGGCATAGTTAATAGTTTATATGTGTTCCCTGTACTAAAGTGTTACCGTGTTTTCTATTTGAATATATTTTAAAGTGTGATTTATTTCTGCGATGACAAACCTGAATTTTCAGCATCATTACTCCAGTTTTCAGTGTCACAAACATGATCCTTCTGAATATGCTAATTTGGTGCTCAAGATACATATTATTATTTTATAATATTATAATAAATATTCTTATGTTATAATTATGAGTGAGAAACATTATTATTGTATAATATTATTGATGTTCAAAACAGTTGTGCTGCTTAATATTTTTGTGGAATATTGAATTCTTTGAATAGAAACTTCAAAAGAACAGCATTTATTTGAAACAGAAATGTTTTCTTGCAGACCAAAGAAGTGTATTTTTGGTTGCGAGGGAAAGATAACTTTGCTTCCCAAAGAACCCAGCATTACGTGGAGCTGAGAGTTTTGTGATCATGCATTACATTGATTCGCTCTCAATTAGGGATGTGCAACGATTAATTGCGTGTTTACGTAATATATGTGTGTGTTCTGTGTATAATAATTATGTATATATAAATACAGACACATACATGTATATATTTAAGTATATACATGTATATATTAAAAATGTTAGATTTATATATAAAATATTTATATTTATATGTAATATAAAATATATATAAATAAATATATATATATTTATTTAAACATGCATATATTTCTTAAATTTATACATGTATGTGTGTGTATTTATATATATACATAATTATTATACACAGAACACACACAGACTTTTATTTTGCAAACGATTATTCGCGATTAATTGTTGCACATCCCTACTCTCAATATTTGTTATTAAAATAACCATAGAAACTGATAGTTGCAATCACTTCTTTATTGGTTAAAATGAACGGAGAATATCTCGTGTTTTTCCGTGGCTGCTTGAGCCCTCAGGATCGGTGCTTATGGTTTCATAAACAAGGCCCAGTTTGGCGCTGGATTTACAGATCTTTTGAAACTGAAAGATGGAGCGGTCCCAGCGATAATGATCCCGGTCATGAGTCGGAACCGAGGTGGAGGGTAAAACTGCTTCAAATGTCTGATTTGTTGGCAATAGGTGCCTAAGTGCATATAATGTAAACAACACAAACGTAGTAAATTCATAAATTCATTATTCATCATTCACTATACGCTATATTCATTATAGTGATTCAAAAGTTACCCATGTTACATAATGCGATGATGTATTGTGTGTTTAAATACATTTGTTTAGCTGACCATTGATAGCTTGCAGACGGCCGCTACGTAAAAGCTGCACGTGCTTGTGACTCTTTAGCTCCGCTCACACGGCACGCCTCCAGGCGCTCGGCTGTTTTCAGAAAGACTCGGTACAGCGTATGTATCTTTTATTAAATATGATAAAACTAAAGACTTTTTGGAAGGATGCACTACTGCACTCAAGATTAACATGAGATTGGTAGAAACTGTGTGTGAACCCCCCCACCCTTAAAAAAAATCACTTAATAACACTGTTAAATGTATTCTTTAGCAAATCTTAATTTTCCATAATTCTGTGATGCCTAAATTCACTTGAAGCAACTAAAACGATTGGCTTTAGTTTAGTTTAGTTGTTGTTTTTTACCTTTGGTCATCTTCAGAACACAAATTAAGATATTTTTAATAAAATCCAATGGCTCAGTGAGGCCTCCATTGACAGCAAGATAATTAACACTTTCAGTGCCCAGAAAGCTACTAAAGACCTATTTAAAACAGTTCATGTGACTACAGTGGTTCAACCTTAATGTTATGAAGAGACGAGAACACTTTGTGCGGCAAAAAACAAAATAAGGACTTTATTCAACAATTTCCTCTCTTCCGTATCAGTCTCCGACTCGCATTCACGATAGCGCCACAGTGTATGCGTGTGGTGAGGACGCCGGAGCTGGCGTTCTGACATGTGACCCGGGGCTGAGTTTACAAACAAAGACACACGTTCAACATAAAACAGTTCATAACTATGTCTGCAGATTTCAGAGGATGAATTGCATTTTTTTGCACAACCTTACTTATTCAAATAAGAATATACAGAGAACGAACTAAAAGAGATGAGAGGCTGCAACACAACCACAGCCACAAGCTTCTGAAAGACAGAGAGCAATGGAGAGCTGGTGGTGTAGATGTCATCAGTGCCAAGCGATGCCAGGAGAGTGTGTACTGCATCGGATAGTTCAGACGATGAGATAACACATGTATCTTGCATCACCACACGCATGCATCGTGGTGCTCTTGTGAACGTGCGTCGTAGACTGATACGGAAGAGAGGAAATTGAATAAAGTCAGTATTTTGCTCACAAAAAGTATTTTCGTCACTTCATAACATTAAGGTCGAACCACTGTAGTCACATGAACTGTTTTAAATACGTCTTTACTACCTTTCTCGGCATTGAAGGTGTAAATTAATGGAGGCCTCACTGAGCCATCGGATTTTATCAAAAATATCTTAATTTGTGTTCCGAAGATGAACGAAGGTCTTACGGGTTTGGAACGACATGAGGGTGAGTAATTAATGACAGAACTTTCATTTTTGGGTGAACTAACCCTTTAAAATCATTATCGGTATCATCTTATCGGTATAATCCAGATCTGTTATACTGTTACATAATTTTCACTTTTTTTGAAAGATACTGTGTGGGTGTATTTCTGCACTATTAGTTGACCCCTATCTTTCGTAAACCTCTGCCTCAGCAACATACCATGTTGTTCCATCTTTCAGGCAGAGTTTTGCTAGCTGAGCATGCAAGGGGGGGGGCAGAGGTGTTGTATTACTAGTTGGGCTCTGACATATGAGCTTGTGCTTTTGAAGTGAGGGCTATTGAAGGGAAGTGTAGCACCAGACCAGTGGTCAGATGACTTCCAGCATGTGGGGGATTAAACAGCAGTTGAGGTGGCAGGTGTGAGCACTGCGGAGCACAAACCAGGAACTTGGTCATGCTCCCCTGTGCCCCCTTACTGCGGGGCTGACTCAATACCCCCATCGCAGAGGTCTAATGCAAAGCGCTCTTTGAATTTGTGCCAAGAAAGAGGAATTAACTCTAAATGTCAGCGTTTTGTTGTTTTCCGCAGGAAGGTGCAGGAAATGCACAGCCTATAAGTGCATGTTGAAAGATGTCTGGCTGGTGGCGTTTAAACCTTGGACTAATTCCAAACTGCCTTTTTGCGCCCTTGAAGGGCACTGCGGGAAGGTGACGCTACTCGAAGCGTCTTCTAAACGGAAGTTACTTACTGAATCCTTTCACGAAGGGCCTGTTAGCGAAAGAGTACATGCAACTGTCACTTTTAAAAGTAATATTGTCTTAAATGTTCAAAAGTGGGGAAAGAAATTAATGCTTTTATTCAGAAAGAATGCATTTAAAAGCATCAAAAGTGACAGTAAAGATATTTATAATGATACAAATATTTCTAGAAATTATTAGAATCATTCTAATATTAAATGATTTCTGAAAGTTTCATGTGACACTCAAGACTGGAGTAATGGCTGCTGAAAATACAGCTTTGCCATCACAGAAATAAATTACATTTTAATTTATTTTAAATAGTACAAATATGTAGGGCCCTATGAAATCTGTTTTATTTTTTTTTCCAAATTCTGTTTTTTCCATTTTAATTTTTCTGGATTCTGTCCCCCCCTGTTTTTATTACATTTTAAATTTAAATTTTAGTAATCAAAAACCATGTCTAATTGTTTAAAATCATGAAACTTGTACAATTTAACGGTTTATTAAAAGTTTAAGAAAAATACATTTTTAGGACCCTATGAAATATGCTAATTTTTTTTCTCAAATTCCATTTTATTTTTTACTAAATTCTGTTTTCTGTTTTAAGTTTTTTGGATTCCATTTTAATTAAATTTCAGAAATTCTGTGTTGTGTATTTTCATTTTTCTGGCAATCTAATGAAGGCATAAAATATTAATTGAAAGTGTTGCAAAACAGCTTTACTGTTAAAATTAAAACATGGAAGGAAAATTGTGATAATTCCTTAAAAATTGTTTTAATAATAATTTATTATTATTATTTTAATGTTAGTATTATTATTACAACAGTAATATATTTCTGTCACAATTTCTTTAAGTTAAACCAAACTTTTATTTTGACGGGTTGCGGTGAAGACCATTGAGTTTCTGTGTGTTTATGATATAATGATAGTTTTTCTCAAACGAAATGGTAAAATGCTCATGAAGCAACTCTCAGAGCAGCTCTGGAGATGAAGTTCATGCATTCATGTCCATATATAGTGAGGCGGCAGAGGCTGAAAACACCGTGAACGTCACACGTGCCTCAGTGTGTGTGGTAAATGAAACCTCGCGTCTGTGACATTTATTCACACAGAGACACACAGAACATGCAGGATTCATAAATAGTCTTTTTGCAGTTTAATATTCACAGACACTAGTCTATATCACAATTTGATTTAAGTGTATTGATCTACTTTTTATTTATTCATCAATTCGACGTTATACAGTATACGTTATTCCGCGTTATACAGTAAATTCCGTTTTTATGACTGGATTCCGCTATTCCGTCTGTGTTTTCTGCATCGCAGAAATCATGGGGCCCTTAATACTTCACAATATTATTGTATTTTTGATCATATAAATGCAGCCTTGGTGAGGATAAGAGACTTCTTTCAAAATTTTACTGACCGCAAACTTGACAGTGAACATTGTCATATTTTTTGTCCATTTTTCCAAACAGCTGTGCACCCTTCTCGCTTCAATTGCTCTACATAGTGATGCTCACTTTCAAGTGGAATTGGCTCCTTATCTTGTGAGTGACCAAGCTATAGAACCAAGAAGGGTTTAATGTCGCCCAACAATGCTTCACCAGATAACAGTGCAAGTGCGGGAAAACTGCTAAAATTGTGTTGTTTTCCGAGAACGATTACTCAAAGTGCTTTCAGTAACCTTTGATAATCTCTCAAAGATATTAATCGGTCCCACAAGGGTTGTCATTTTCTTAGGCCACTTTAACAGCTGCAATTAAGATGTTCTGTAGTGTGGGGCTTTTGGTTTCAAATAAATAGCTGTGTATTTTTTTCATTTGGAAATAAGATCTGATGGATGGACAAGTGATTGGTGAAGCCAGTAGGCTACAGACTGGATCTCAAGAAGGGCAATAGATGAGTCTTGTTTTTCTCTCGTCTATCCCAGACGTACAGAGATTCCTGTGGAAGGCCAGCAAAAGGTTATCAAATGTTAACAGCAAGAGTTGGATTTCAGACCAGTCTGTTTGTAGCATGGTGTGAAAACCACAGTGAATGAGTGACTCTCCTGGGTTACTGTTTGCTCATCGTGAAAGACAAGCCCTGTAGCCATTTTTGTTTTGCTATTGAATAGTGGTCGACCTTTATATATCACCAAGGCTGATATATGGGCCACTATTTGGAATTTTTTAATTATCGCTATTGGCTGATAAGTTTTTCTGTTTGGTCAATATGTTGTAAGCAGGATGTTTATTTTGACAGCGTGGCAGACTTTTATTTTGACAGTGTGGTGGACTTTTTCTTTAAATATATCTAATAAACATTTAATTTCGCAAACCTTGCAGACTTTGTTATATACAGCTGTGAGATCTTCTAAAGTGTGCCTTTGTAGACTGCCTGAACGTGTAAATTCTGTGCATTAGTCGGTGCGTTCATACGCGAATTGGATGCTCGGACCAACTGCCACCAGAGACGCATGAAACACAAACATTAAACTCTTGATTTCAACTATGTAGTGCTTTATCCAGTTGGCCACTATGTCATATCCATGTAATTTTCACTGTGTGCTTTATGTAAAATTAGTGTTTAGGGTTGTAACCTTGCCCTACACCTACAACCTACAACCCTCTACAGACACACTGAAGCTCAAGTTGCCATTGGCTGGTAATTTTTTTTTATTTTACTCTACAGACTTTTTATATGGAATGCAAGAACAATGCAAATGAAAAAATTCTACATAAATTAAAGTCAAGTAAACAGTCTGTAATAAAATAAGAACAAATAATTCAACCACAAGCAATAGCACAAATGAACAACAGAATAAAGATGCAAATTAAATAAACAGTGCATTTCAGTTTTTTTAGGTAGATCTAACAGTAATTAGATACAGATTAGGTAGATTATGTACAGAAATTGAATAAAGTAATCAAATGTAAAATAACACTGCATAGTCTTCACTGCATAAATTAAATATAGATGATATTGATTTTTTTTTTGCAGTTAATCTGTTGTTTGATTACCATTAAAAAGAGAGCAGCAGGAATATTAGGCTGCTGTCACTTTAAAGGTGCCCTCGAATGAAAAATTGAATTTATGTTGGCATAGTTAAATAACAAGAGTTCAGTACATGGAAAAGACATACAGTGAGTCTCAAAGCAGCCAGTATTAACGTCTGGATCTGCACAGGTGAATCAACAGACTAGGTAAGCAAGCAAGAACAATAGCGAAAAATGGCAGATGGAGAAATAATAACTGACATGATCCATGATATCATGATATTTTTAGTGATATTTGTAAATTGTCTTTCTAAATGTTTCGTTAGCATGTTGCTAATGTACTGTTAAATGTGGTTAAAGTTACCATCGTTTCTTACTGTATTCACGGAGACAAGAGCCGTTGCTATTTTCATTTTTAAACACTTGCAGTTTGTTTAATTCATAAACACAACTTCATTCTTTATAAATCTCTCCAACAGTGTAGCATTAGCCGTTAGCCACGGAGCACAGTCTCAAATTCATTCAGAATCAATGTAAACAATATAACAGTATACAATACTCACATAATCCGACGCATGCATGCCGCATGCATGACGAACACTTTGTAAAGATCAATTTGATGGTTATATTAGCTGTGTAAACTTTGTTTATGGACTGTTCAAGGCAAGCACGAGCTCCGTGGGCGTGGAGCACGAGAATTAAAGGGCCAGTAGCCCTGAATCGGCTCATTTATAATGATGCCCCAAAATAGGCAGTTAAAAAAATGATTTAAAAAAAATCTATGGGGTATTTTGAGCTGAAACTTCACAGACACATTCAGGGGACACCTTAGACTTATATTACATCTTTTTTAAAAAAGTTCTAGGGCACATTTAAGATGCAATGCACGGATCCGATATACTGATACTGTACGTATGCGTTTTATTTCTCGACTGTTTACGTTCACTTAAGATATAACTGACTATGTTTACTGGGATACTCAACAAGACGGCATTTTGACATAATTTTGTGTAATATTGTCCGTTTAAGAGCAAGACGTGAAAGAGAACTCAATTCAGTACTCGCATGCTGTCAGACGTGGCTTTCTGGGCACGTGCTTCGGATGTGCAGTTTGCGCACGCAAAGCTTCTCACATAGTGCACGCGAGTTATCTTTTGCATCTTCTTGCACTTAAATGTTTAATTGGCAAGAATAAAAACGCGTGCAAATGATAAACTTTCATGACGACGCAGCACTGGTTCGATCGGGACAGTGACGGTTCTGTCAACGAGACCTGCGTGTGCTCTCTCTTTCTCTCATGTTAAGTGCGTATGTATGAGAGACACCGACAGAGGGCTCAGCAGGCAATAAAATTATATCTGCGCTAAACTTATTTTTTGCCTCCAACTCAGTTACAGGCAACTGTTATCATACAGAAGATGATAATTTTTTTTTTTTAAAGAAAATATATATGTCTCAGCTTTATATCTGCCATCAGCCACCTTGCTATCTAAGACATCGGCATCTACATCTGCCCTCAAAGAATCAATATCGGTCGACCACTGCAGTTGAATTTTGCATCTTGGTAAGACAACAAGTGCAGGTGACATGAATGAGAGCTGAGTCCATGACCTCTCAGGGAGGATTGGCCAGATAATATGGACTGATTCCTGATGATTATAGCTGAACGCAGAGCTGGGTACAATCCTCTTAGGGAAAATTATTTGAGGACCTTAACACTGCTGCTCACTGCTGAGGTGGAGTGGGAAGGATGTGGAAGCTTTCCTTTTGTATTATGTTTCTTTCACTTAAAAAAAAAAATGCTTTTGTGACTATTTCAAAAACACATTTACATAATTCCCAGAGTAGCACTTTTGAAATTTCATTTCAGATGACATGTCACAATATTAGTTTTGGCCAGCGTGATGCAAGTGGGTCATAATGACCGTAATTGTCATTTAATCTGGACCCCAGAGGTTATGATTTGGACAGAATAAGCCACATAAGTCCTCGCTCATAAATCTTGCGGTCAGTGAGAGGGTTTCATTTGTGTTTTTGACTACGCACATTCTCAACTCAATTTGTTATGGTTTGTTTGAGTGGTAAAGAGCAATCGTCTATTTGGAGACTGACTTGTAATTGTTTTATTTGTGCAATTTTTTATACGGAAAACATTAAATATTATTATTTGCAACTAATAATCACCATCTATTTTCCATTATACAGAGTTGTTTTGCAACTTGTTTTGCATTTATTTGATTAAAAATATAGTAATATAATAAAACTGTAATATTATGAAACACAATTTATAATAAATGCTTTCTAATTAGAAATGCTTTCCTTTGGCAAAGCTGAATATTCAGCAGCCGTTATTCCAGTCTTCAGTGTCACATGATTCTTCAGAAATCATTGTAATATGCTGATTTAGGGCTGGGCGATGTATCGAATGCTTTTGTCACGCGCATTTCTTCAGTAAAGCCGGTTCCCTGATTACCGCTAAATTGCCATCACCTGCTTTCAAATGGAGCGGCATTTAATAGACAGAGCTGTAGATCACTGATAAGCCACGCAATATCGCGTTCAATATCGATATGTATCGCCGTCGATATTGAACGCGATATTGCGTGGCTTATCAGTGATCTGCATTCAATACATCGCCCAGCCCTATGCTGATTTGCTACTCAAGAATCACTTCTTGTTCTTATCATTGTGGAAAACTGTTGTGCAGTGTAATATTTGTGTGGAAACCATGATACATTTTTTTTTTGTTGTTGTCAGGATTCTTTGATGAAAAGAATGGTCAAAAGTACAGCATTTGTTTGAACTAGAAATCTTTTGTAACATTATATAATTGTTTTAATATCACTTTTGTTCAATGAAATGCATCCTTGCTGCAAATTGGTCAGTATAGTTTCATTTCATGCATTTCCTTTTGGGATATACCTGAAAAATGCTATGTATTCAGTTGTTTTCTAAATTTAAAGTGACACCATAAAGTTTCAATGAGTTTTTATCTCAACAAATGGAGATGAGTGTCATGACAATTTTGTTGGTCGCTTTTTCCACTACAATTCCACTTCGCAACATAACTGCATATTAAACATTAAAATGTTCTGATTGGCTGTGATTATGCTGCATTTTCACCTAACCCTAACTGCCTGCTGAACTGTATGGATCCAGTATAATAACAACATTTAGCCTGAAGTAACATGGATGCTTTATAGCCAAGCAGCAGTCATCTTCTGATTAATGAGTTCGGATAGATTGTCATTGTTTTCCACTAACAACGAGTTTTTGTCCTATCGTATTTACCATCTACTCAAACTTTCAGTATGGGTCTCATTCTGTTTTTTTTCAATTATTTGCTCTAAAAAGCAGAAAAACAAACTTTATTATTGTGCATGACTAAAACCATAAACTTGCCTTCGAAGCATTTCAGAGTTTATGCAAGCTGAAATTGTGTGAGCAAGAAGTCAATATTTCTGTAGGATAATGTAGTCCGTCTTTTAGAAGGAAACTGTCCTTTGGGTGCAGACCGGTTGCACTGGATCCTTTAACTGTAAAATCTGACCTGTTGAAAGCAACACCAACATGACAAGGGTGGAGAAGGGTTCAGATGCTTCTCCGACTGGCTGTGTTTACGGAACAGCCGGATCTTTGGAAAGGGAATAGGAACTGGGTGAGCTCTTTGGCCTCGGATCATCTTGGACGATTCAATGTGGAGGTCAACTGGTGGGCATGTTTGTGTCAGTTGGCTTCACTCTTCTTGTGTGGCAGTTTTAGGAGACATGAGACTCTTTTCAGCACGTTGCAGGTTTTTTTTTTTTAATCGGTTTCCAATTCAAGTGACCTTTTAGCTGGTAAATAAACTTTTAGCCATTTTGACATGCTGTCAGTTTTTTTTTTTATTTATTTTTTTATACTGCAGTTTGTTCTACTTTTCTGTAACTGACAGACACCATATCTCTGTCTCTCTCTTCCCATTCTGTGTCTCCCTCTTTGTGTCTTTCCAGACCGCCTGAATTTATTAATGGATCCAACCGGAACTGAGGACTAAAGTTTCTCTTTATCAACAAACAAATTAGTCTTTGTGTGTGAGTCACTCCGGCTCTCCTCCCTCTCCCGGGATTGTGAAGGAGAAAAAAAATGCCGCAATGAAACAAAGGAGACATGCAGCTCCATGACTCCCAAGTGCAGCCCTGGGGCATTTGTGATGATACGGGAAAGCAAATGCTATTTTTTTTCGTGGAGCAATCATTTCCGTTCTAAATTTGGATGAGCGTTATACACTGTCAGGAGCAAATAAAGATCTTTTTTTAAACAACATGCTCGCTATTTTTGGCACACTGGTTATGGAGTAACCTCAAATGGGATTTAGATTCATGAAGCGTGTCATTTTCACAGGAAATTCGTGTCAGGAAAAGCGGTTTCCACTCCTGTCAGAATAATGCACAGTAGGCAATCTGAGATTGTTGAAATTTTGACCTTTCTGCATTACTCAAAAGTTCACCATCTTCTGCGCCTCGCAGTGGGCTATTTAGATCGTGGCTGTAAAGAGAGATTGATAAGGTTGTTTCTGTGTGGGACCATGTGTTCTGGCAGCCATGGCTGTGTTGTTTTTTTCGACGTGGCAGGGAGAAACATTTCCATTTGTATCATAGAGGCCCTGTGAAAGAAGTTGACCTAAGCCTCTCTAAGAACATAAAAGGTTTAGCCAAAGGAGCTCATATGTCAAGACAATTCTTCTGCTGATCTCTTTTACCTTCTGGGACACCATACATTTGTTTTGTTATTATGGTGTGAATTACTCCTCTCACTGTAGATGGTCTGTAGTATGTAAATCTTCTTGACCTTTCATATTGTCCCTTTTGTTGCGTTCATGCTACCGTTTAACTGTGTTATCTTTCAAGGGTTTTGGCATTTGCTTAATATAAATCTTTGGCTCTTCAAAGTTTTACTCATGCTAATGTGGATCATATTGGTCGGCATACAAAATTCACAAAATCTATTTTATAAATTCATGTTGTTGTTATTGTGTATGATTCATTAATGTTTTTTTTTTTTTGACATTGTAATTTTTAATCAAAATCATCTTGTGAAAACGTCAGACTTCTCTCTGGTGACATGTCTTTGGCTTCTTCAATAATTTAGTCCTTTTAAACCCTCCATAGTTGACTGCAAGCCTGCATTCATTTTTGAGTGTACCCACATTTCAAAATCCAATGAAGAACTGATTGGTAGTACCAAGTTCCTGCCCCATGTTTTTTTCCTTTTCCCGCAGATGTGCATCTTAATACTGGAAAAAAGATCTGTCACTGCTTCCATTTTATTACTATGGGACTTTTTGTTTATACTATTGATCGATTTATCTGTAAATGATAATGAAACCAGAAAAGTATAAATCAATCAATCATGGCCTATGTATATGAAAAGAAAAGTCTGAAAAAAAGGAAATGCATGAGAATGATGGTGCTGTTTAGCAGTATATGTGTATATGACTAATACAACAGTATACATGTATAACAGTAACCACTAATTTAATGTATTTTGAGTGAAAATTATGAAGAAAAATTTAGAACGTGAATCGAATGGACTGTGAAATGTGAATGTTCCATACCAGAATTTAGCCAGAATTTTGCTAGGATGCTAAAGAAAAAAATGTTTAAATAGCTATATTGTTATTGTTTGGTGATATCCAATAGCCTGTGTGGCCTACAGACGTTTTGGCTATTTGCCTTCTTCAGTGACTTTAAGGAAAGAAAAATAACCAACAGCAACATTGATATGAAGTGGGAACCCAGTCAATCCTAATTCTGTGAGTGCTACGGTGTCTGAGGGTTATATAGGATAACTTGGCAGATCCCTTCTAAGCTGCTGTAAATTAAGAGCATGCTCTTGAGATTATTTTTCCACTGTCCCTTGCTCATCACAAGTGACAGTGGATACATCTGACTCAATTCAAGTCATGCTTTTATAGATGTTTGATCACCAGAGAGGTGTGCTTTTTCATCACAATATCCTCGAATAAATATCCCAATATTTATTTATTTGTTTATTCATTTGTATTAAAGGCACAATATGTAGGCCTAAGATTTTTAGATTAAAATATCTAAAAACCACTAGAACAACGTTATATATTTTGTTGACTTGAGTACTTAAATTATCCCAAACGTTTCAAACGTTTAAATCCAGAGAAATCAGCAGTTTTAACCAGGATGCGGGTCGTGTCATTTCGATATCATATCCGCGTTACCCTCGATTTCCAGTTTTACTTTCGTAGAAACCGTGGAAACACCAAAGACGCTTTTAATATATTAAGTGTTTTATTAGACAGGTGAGCAACTGTTTGGATACATTTATCAACAGAAAAATCATCATCAAGCTACACCTTTTTTGAATAAGCGACCTCTAGTGGTGAAAATAACATATTGTGCCTTTAATAATGAAATGTTAATAAAGAAGCCTTAAAATGTTCAGATTTGATCATATTAGTCTAACTGTATTGTTTTTTTCCCCTTTCTATTCAGTCTGTGGTCCTCACATTGATATCCGCAATGACATCAGTGAGTTCAAGAAGCTGGAGAATTGCACGGTGGTGGAAGGCTACCTGCAGATCCTTCTCATTGGAGACAAGAATAACAACCTCAACCAGGAACACTTTCGCACCCTGTCCTTCCCCAAGCTGACCATGGTCACCGACTACCTTCTCCTGTTCCGTGTCTCCGGCCTGGACAGCCTGAGCATTCTCTTCCCCAACCTCACCGTCATCCGAGGACGCAACCTGTTCTACAACTACGCCCTGGTCATCTTCGAAATGACCAGCCTGAAAGATATCGGTCTCTACAACCTGAGGAACATCACCAGAGGGGCCATCAGAATCGAAAAGAACCCGGAGCTGTGTTACTTGGACTCAGTGGACTGGTCGCTCATTATGGATGCAGAGTTTAACAACTACATCAATGGGAACAAGCAGTCCAAAGAATGCGGTGATGTTTGTCCAGGTATCATGGAGGAGAGTCCGAAGTGCATTAAGACCAGCTTCAATGACAACTACAACTTCCGCTGCTGGACCTCCAGCTACTGCCAGAAGGGTAAGAACTTGCCAACTTGACCTGATCTTGTGAATGTTTGATTTATTTCTATGTTAGTTTTTATTTCTGATGGATTCACATCTGCTGGCATTTAACTTATCGTTCCTTCACATGGGATTTGAATGAATAGTGAAATGAATTGTGAAACTGCATGAGGCTTGGATTGCATAAGATAAAGCAGAGTTTAGCTAAACCGATGGAGGGATACTGTTTGCTTTGCTTGGGAACTGGAGGTCTGTCTCTTTGGCAGGGTCTTGTCAGGTAAATATTTGGTTAGTGTAATCGATGTTGTGTTGAGAGAGTTATGACTAGACTGTCTACCAGTTCATCAAAGGCTTTGACAGTAGCTGAAGACGGAGGGTCCTGAAAACAAAACAAGGATTTCTGTGACCTGAGGTGATGTTCTGTTAGGAGCTCTATACAAAAAATAGTGCAGGATGATAATGACCTTTATTCACTGGATAATTGTCCAGAAAAATGTACTTTTTGAACCTGTTATGTGTAACTGTGCTCTTACCTCACCATTTTCTGTTTTAATGTTGTTGAAGTTGGTTGATTTGTGGATTTTTGTACTTTTATACTAGTGATCGATTGATGTGATTAGCCAATATTTGGCCACTGTGAGATTATTGCAATGTGCTTATAACCATAACTGAAAACCACTTGGTAATTTTTTTTGAGTGAACTGAACTGCATCAACTAAGAATTTATACATTTGTTTTTGAAATATGAAGTGAAAATCTTTTGAGAATTGCACATCCTTTGTTTGTTAGACTTTCTATTGTGCGGTAGGTTTGAAGCTCTTCTATGGCTTATTGTGAAGTAGTGATAGACCGATATATCAGTCACTGTGATTATTAGGCCAATATTTGGCCATTGTTAAGATTTAAATTTGAGAAATTTTACGGACATTTTGTCAGTAAATAGTAAACTGTTTCTGGTTTCAGTATTGTTGGGTACATTTTTTTAAAAGATTTTATTTCAGCAAGTTTGTTTGCATTGGTTTACATCAGACATTGACTATTGGAAAATCCATATTGGTCAGCCACTGGGGTCGATAACAGTGTTCCTACACACCTTGTTAATGAATAATGCACGTTTTCTTTGAGTTAATTTTTTCAAATATTTTTGAGGAAAGTTTGAGTAAAATTTGTGTACATGTTATTTGCCATTGGCATCAACAACTATTGAAAAATCCATGTTGGTCGACCTCTAATTTCTACTTTTTTTGTTTTTTTATTTATCAACTGGACATCCTTTGATTAATTTTATGTTTATTGTAGATTAATTCTCTTGTATGTAGATTCAAAACTGCTCCATGGTTACTGCAAGGTAAGAATGGGCTTGGTTCAGGATGATGATTTGCTTAGATTTTTTTTTTTTTTTTGAGGATAGGATTGATAAAACATGAGAAAATCACCTGGCTGGGGCCAAAATATCTTCTACAATTTCTTA
The DNA here is from genome assembly GCF_018812025.1 of Megalobrama amblycephala. Lineage (NCBI taxonomy): Eukaryota > Metazoa > Chordata > Actinopteri > Cypriniformes > Xenocyprididae > Megalobrama > Megalobrama amblycephala. Next base: position 13,199,306 of record NC_063062.1, on the reverse strand, counting down.
TCTCTGTAGTCATGAGGTCAGTAGATATGAATGCCAGTGACCGAGAATGCCTGGGAAAGTGAACTACCCCTTATGAGTGTTTGCTCCCTCTTCCTCTCCCAAGCACACAAGAATGGTGGGAAAAGCATAATGGATGAGAACACTACAGCACTCTCCACCCCTGGCCTTCAAGAGACCTGCAGACCATGCAAGTCCCAGGCTCGGAGAGGCCGTCACAGAGCTGCCCTCCCTCCTCTTTCCCTCCGCCAGAAAACAAACAGAGGAAATCAACCCTCCTCAGAAACGCGCTCTGTTACCGCCTGAATGTTTATTGTTGCTCTTGGGATTCTTTGAATCTGACAATCCTTAGGAGAACGCGTTTAAGGAAGGTATGGAGGTGACGTGCTTTGACCCTACCAGGAGATTTGATCCACATCAGTGGGCGACTCTGTTTTTGAGTGTCCTTTTTCCAGCGACTCCCCTCTGCGCTGCTGATACAGTCTCTTCCCGGCAGTCCCGCCCACATCGTGTCAGCACTTGCTCCCCTGCACACCTGTTCAGTATGGTAATCTTGTGTCTGAATGCCGTGTTTTTGCCTTTGCAGAGGTGGGGAGGTGTGAGTCACCTGTATCCAAGGCTCAAACATTCAAACAAAGACAACGACTGGTAGTCACAGCAGATAGAACGTACTAATGGTCCGACTGATTGATCTGTGTTCTCCAAAGAACTTACTGGAACAAGCAGTGGGCTGCCACCTGTCCGATTGTGTGTGTGTATCCCACCAGTGTTTCCACATGGAGCTTCAAAGGAATCAACAATTTGTCTATGAAAATCACACCCCCAGCATTTTCCTACGCTTTCTGTGCCGTCGGCAGCTTGCTGTGTTCTTGAGGCACGCTAATTTTGGTGAGAATGATTAAAGTTCAAGAGAAGTCACGGCAAGGATATACCGGGGAACTGAGGGGCGTCTAAACTAGGGCTGGGTTTTGACACGAATTTCATGATTAGATTCAATTCCAATTTCAATTCGATATCGATTAATTGGGTTATGTATCCCCAGTTGGTACAATACTATAATATTAAAGGTTAAAATGAAAAGATTTGCTACTTACTTTTAAATTACACATAAGGAATTTTTTATAATAATAATGTTATAGTAATAACTTCGTAACATTTTAACATTATGCTATTAAAAATGACAATTATGTTTCTACTTGTTTTTTTGAAATATAGACATTTAAATGGTGGCTTGTCGTAAAAACATGACGGATTTATTCAAACAATAGAACAGGTTAAAAATACAATGAATAAACAATATAGTGCATATATTTAGCAGTATGTCCTTTCTATAGTTAATTTTTCTAGCTAACTGTTGAGTTTATGGACATTGAGTGGCTTTTGACATCTTTACGCAGTTGAAACACTTGATTAAGCGATTACATATGACATGATACGGATTTTAGTAAGTTGTACTGTATCTTTTAACATACCTTCTGATGCTCATTCATGATTACTTCGTGTTGAAGATATTTTGGCTTTGCTTGAACTGAGGCTCTACAGCGATCTGTCACGACACATTGAAGAGCTGCGAAATGGTATTTATTGTTTGAATTTCTTAATAGAATTGTCAGAATTTGAAAGCTGAGACTTTTTCATATCAAAAGTAACAATTAAAGCACATGCTTATTGTGATTTATTGGATGTAGGCGCGATTCAGTTTATCAACTTAGAACAGCTTATCAAAAGATTAATTCTTGGGATTTAAGAATCGCTATCAGTTCATAAAAACGAGAATCGATTTATATTGTGAAATTGATATTTTTAACCCAGCCCTACTCTAAACATCCTCCACGGATTTGTTTCGTTATGATGACCCAAAGCCAATACATAAACATATTTGCTCTCAGTTTACTTTCTTAATACTCGTTTTGGGTTTTGTTGCGAACTATTCATTTGATTAAACTTCATATTTTTTTATCAAAATGTTATCACTTGATCTATTCAAAAACAACTTTTTTTTTTGTGACTGATGTCATATTTCTTTTATTTTTCATCTAACTTTCATATAGAAGCAACTTTTCACAATCAAATCCCGTCAAAGTCCCTGTCTACAGTTTCAGTCCCCCCCCCCCCTTGGGTTGTGAACACTGGTTCATGTTGATTTTAAGCTTAAAGGTTTGTAAAAGCTGAAGAGGCCATAGTAGAAACTAGTTCTGCGACGGAGGAGAATAAAGAAATTGTATATGAAGGCAAATTGTGACTTGTAAACGAATCCTTCTGTTTAATGATTCAGTCTAAACAATTTGCAAAACATTTGAAAATCGTATGCTGCATCCCAATTCACACACTATCCATCCTAAATAGTATTTAATACTAGAATTAGTGTGTCCCAAATCATAGTATATTGAAATGAGTATTCCAAAGATGCACGGATGGTCTACTATTTCCAGTTAGAATGTGAAGTGCAGATCTATGGACACTCTAATGACTCATACTGCTCACAACCCATTCCGTGTTGGATGGGGATTCGATTAGAACTACAAACAAGAAGAAAAAAACTACAAAAATGGCAATATGTGAGACCGACAGTCAAGTAGACAGGGGTTTGACTTTTGACTAATAATCACTGTCTAAACTGACGAAAAAAAAGATGTTTTTTCAATGTTATCCACAATATATTTCATCTGCCACAACATTGTGAACTCTTACAAAGATACGTTTGGTCATTAACTTTTAAATGCATCGTTATGCAAACGCATGAGGCGTGTTCTCCACATAAAAGACCCACAACTGGCAGATCAACTACATTTCTCTCTGATACGGTAGGAAATGAAATGAAATTGAATGTGGAGGATTTTAAAAGTGACAAAATGATTGACAGGGCAGTTTAAACATTGACAGGATGCACTTAACTAAGTGACAGATTGGTCCGTTAAAGACGCAACTATGACAAAGTAGTATTTCCCAAAGCTTGCCTATTCTGCTACACAGAAACAGTACATGGCTTTTAGGGCATAATAGGCGAATTGGGACGCAGCAACAGAGAACTTTGAATGACTCTGTGAATTTTTTTTTTTTTTTTTGAACCGTTCAACTAAGTGATTTAGTATTAGCTTGATGGCCTCTCAGTGTCACTCGCAGCAGCCTTCTGGCTCTCTGTGGAGGACAGTCTTCTCCACCCCTCAGCATAATTGCCTTGTTTTTCTTGTGCACAGATGTTTCTTCAAGGGTACACAGTGGTTTTGTAGTCAATTTGGATCAGTCCTCTCTCTCTAATTACTGCACCAAGAGTTGCTGTCAGCGACCAATCGTCGATCAGCTCCTGCGTATGTGCGCGAGACACTGCCTGTTTGTTATGAGATGAGGGTGTCCACAGCAGCACTATTGTTTGCTTTTTTTCTGAAATGTAAGACCATTAAAGCATTCCTTGCCTGTTCTTGCATGCGCTTGTTACCGTCACCTCTGTGTATGAATGCGTGTGTCTGGAGTTCATGGACTTTCTATTTGTAATGCATTCCCATTGTTTGTCTTCACTCTGCCTGGAAATGTGTTTGTTAACCTGCTTATGGCTCGAATAATCAAGCTCTGGTGATAAAGAAATAGTAATTCAGATTTTACTTTCTTTATTTGGATTCAAAGGAGAAGCATTTACACAAGTGGTCTCAAGTAGACGGACCCCACTGTTTATTTTAGAGCAGGTCTGTAATATGTTTTACAAGTATTTTATACGGAAGAGGATTAGGGTCAAGCAATAATAAAAAAAATAAAACCATCTCGAGATTAAAGTTGTTAAATTTCGAGAAAAAAGTCTAAATAAAATGTTGAGAATAAAGTTGTTAAATTACAAGAAAAAACTTGTTAAATTTCAAGAAAAAAGTCGAGATAAAATGTTGAGAATAAACTCGTTAAATTATGAGAAAAAAACGTTCGACTTTCAACATTTTATCTCGACTTTTTTTCTCTAAATTTAACGATTTTTTTTTTCTCATAATTTAATGAATTTGTTCTCATAATCTAACGACTTTTTTCTCGTAATTTAACGAGTTTATTCTCAACATTTTATCTCGACTTTTTTCTTGAAATTTAACGAGTTTTTTCTCGTAATTTAATGACTTTATTCTCAACATTTTATCTCAACCTTTTTCTCGAAATTTAACGAGTTTTTTCTCGTAATTTAACGAGTTTATTCTCAACATTTTATCTCGACTTTTTTCTTGAAATTTAACGACTTTTTTCTCGTAATTTAATGAGTTTATTCTCAACATTTTATCTCAACCTTTTTCTCGTAATTTAACGAGTTTATTCTCAACATTTTATCTCGACTTTTTTCTTGAAATTTAACGACTTTTTTCTCGTAATTTAATGAGTTTATTCTCAACATTTTATCTCAACCTTTTTCTCGAAATTTAACAAGTTTTTTTCTCGTAATTTAATGAGTTAATTCTCAACATTTTATCTCGAACTTTTTCTCCAAATTTACAGAGTTTTTTCTCAAAATTTAACAACTTTAATCTCGAATTGGTTTTATTTTTTTTATTATTGCTTAGCCCTAATCCTCTTCTGTAATTTTACTTCAGCTGAGTATAAAAATAAATAAAAAATAATGTTTGTTTATCCATGATCTCCTTTTATAATTGTTTATTTACATATATTTACTTTTTTTTTAAAACCAGTTTTTACCCTGTTTTTGCCATGAAAATAGCCTTAGATGCTGACGTGGCATAAAACCACCAAAATAAATAAAAAATAAACAATCTTCAACTGAGTATGACAGCTAAGAATGTTGTTGTAAAGTCTAAATGGAGCCCCTGGTGGTGACTGTAGGTATGATTAGTGTATGTTTGTAATCTGTGTGTGTGTGTGTTTGAATGTGTCTCTGCTTTTTGTCTCCGAAGACATTTTGCAATGCCATTTCGGTTGACGGTGGGAATAGGAAGGGGTCTGTAGGGAGGAGGCATGCAACGGACGTCCTCAAGTCTGGGAGAGATGAAGTGTTGAGGAGAAATGTCGCAGAAATGTCAAGTTTACAAGCACAAAAACAAGACTCTTCAGCAAGGGGGAGCGAACCGTCAGCCCTCCTTAATCTCCTCCCTCCTGTCCGCCAACCTCTCCTCCCTTCCCACTTATTTTGTCTGTTGTTTTTTTTTCTTTACGGCCCCCTCTCAACAGTTTTACTGCCATTTCCTCCCCTCTCTCTTCCAGGGCTCTTATCGCAGGCTGTTAACAGCTCTAGCCGTTAGATAGCTCTTCTCACTGTTTACACTCCTGGCCCCACCACCCGTCTGCCTGTTACTCTAGTGACCCATCCAGTTGTTTGCTCACTTGTGGCCTCTCTGACATTGTGTGTTTGTACTCTTTGTGTGTGTGTGCGTGTGTGCGGGGTTTGGGACCTCACCTACTTTGTGGTCTGGTCTGAATGGGCCCCTCAGGTCACTCTGATGCAGACAAGCACGTCTTCCCCCTGAAAAACACGCTTGCATACCCCAGACCAGAGAGGGAGGGGGAGAGGATTGTTGGATAACGGGGTCTGAGCGTGGGTTTGAGCCCCCGGGGCTTCACGGGCTGCTAAACGACACCAAACAACAATGCAAACTCTTGTTGTTGTCCCGAAGGCTAGCTGATTTGTCCGATCAAACCTTTTTGAATCCTCTGTGACTTGCATACCTGGGATTGTTTGCATTCCTCAGCTGTGCCACATAATACGCAGATTGCAGATTTCCTGTGTAAAGCACAGATCAGCTCAGATAGCGGCGTCTAATGAAGGCTAAACCGAGCCTCTCCCACAGAACTGTGCTCAATGTTTAGTCATGATTACTACTGGTTTAGTGCTTAGTCCAGTCCAATCTCTATTTTACTGTCTGTCTATTGTCTATCTGTCTTTCAATTTCTTAGAATCTATTTATCAATCATCTGTCTGTCTTTCATTCTATCACTATTTTATTCTTTCACTATTTATCTGAGTCTTTGAATCTCTTAGTATCTGTCCATCTGTCTTTGAATCTTGGTATCTGTTCATAAGTTTGTCTTTGAATCTCTGTCTTTGAATCTCTCTGTATCTGACCGTCTGTCTTTGAATCTCTCAGTATCTGTCCGTCTGTCTGTCTTTGTATCTCTCAGTATCTGTCCGTCTTTCTTTGTATCTCTCAGTATCTGTCCGTCTATCTGTCTTTGAATCTCTCAGTATCTGTCCGTCTGTCTGTCTTTGAATCTCTCAGTATCTGTCCGTCTGTCTGTCTTTGAATCTCTCAGTATCTGTCCCTCTGTCTGTCTTTGAATCTCTCAGTATCTGTCCGTCTGTCTGTCTTTGAATCTCTCTGTATCTGTCCGTCTGTCTGTCTTTGAATCTCTCAGTATCTGTCCATCTGTCTGTCTTTGAATCTCTCTATCCGTCTGTCTGTCTTTAAATCTCTCAGTATCTGTCCCTCTGTCTTTCTTTGTATCTCTCAGTATCTGTCCGTCTATCTGTCTTTGAATCTCTCAGTATCTGTCCGTCTGTCTGTCTTTGAATCTCTCAGTATCTGTCCGTCTGTCTGTCTTTGAATCTCTCAGTATCTGTCCCTCTGTCTGTCTTTGAATCTCTCAGTATCTGTCCATCTGTCTGTCTTTGAATCTCTCTGTATCTGTCCATCTGTCTGTCTTTGAATCTCTCTATCCGTCTGTCTGTCTTTGAATCTCTCTATCTGTCCGTCTGTCTTTGAATCTCTCTGTATCTGTCCGTCTGTCTGTCTTTGAATCTCTCTGTATCTGTCCGTCTGTCTGTCTTTGAATCTCTCAGTATCTGTCCGTCTGTCTGTCTTTGAATCTCTCAGTATCTGTCCGTCTGTCTGTCTTTGAATCTCTCAGTATCTGTCCCTCTGTCTGTCTTTGAATCTCTCAGTATCTGTCCATCTGTCTGTCTTTGAATCTCTCTGTATCTGTCCGTCTGTCTGTCTTTGAATCTCTCTGTATCTGTCCATCTGTCTGTCTTTGAATCTCTCTATCCGTCTGTCTGTCTTTGAATCTCTCTATCTGTCCGTCTGTCTTTGAATCTCTCTGTATCTGTCCGTCTGTCTGTCTTTGAATCTCTCTGTATCTGTCCGTCTGTCTGTCTTTGAATCTCTCTGTATCTGTTCGTCTGTTTGTCTTTGAATCTCTCTGTATCTGTCCGTCTTTGAATCTCTCTATCCGTCTGTCTGTCTTTGAATCTCTCTATCCGTCTGTCTGTCTTTGAATCTCTCTATCTGTCCATCTGTTTGTCTTTGAATCTCTCTGTATCTGTCCGTCTGTCTGTCTTTGAATCTCTCTATCCGTCTGTCTGTCTTTGAATCTCTCTATCCGTCCATCTGTCTTTGAATCTCTCAGTATCTGACCGTCCGTCTGTCTTTGAATCTCTCAGTATCTGTCCGTCTGTCTGTCTTTGAATCTCTCTGTATCTGTCCGTCTGTCTGTCTTTGAATCTCTCTGTATCTGTCCATCTGTTTGTCTTTGAATCTCTCTGTATCTGTCCGTCTTTGAATCTCTCTATCCGTCTGTCTGTCTTTGAATCTCTCTGTATCTGTCCGTCTGTCTGTCTTTGAATCTCTCTGTATCTGTCCATCTGTTTGTCTTTGAATCTCTCTGTATCTGTCCGTCTGTCTGTCTTTGAATCTCTCTATCCGTCTGTCTGTCTTTGAATCTCTCTATCCGTCCATCTGTCTTTGAATCTCTCAGTATCTGACCGTCCGTCTGTCTTTGAATCTCTCAGTATCTTTCCGTCTGTCTGTCTTTGAATCTCTTAGTATCTGTCCGTCTGTCTGTCTTTGAATCTCTCAGTATCTGTCCGTCTGTCTGTCTTTGAATCTCTCTGTATCTGTCCGTCTGTCTGTCTTTGAATCTCTCTATCCGTCTGTCTGTCTTTGAATCTCTTAGTATCTGTCCGTCTGTCTGTCTTTGAATCTCTCTATCCGTCTGTCTGTCTTTGAATCTCTCTATCCGTCTGTCTGTCTTTGAATCTCTCAGTATCTGTCCGTCTGTCTGTCTTTGAATCTCTCTATCCGTCTGTCTGTCTTTGAATCTCTCTATCCGTCTGTCTGTCTTTGAATCTCTCAGTATCTGTCCGTCTGTTTGTCTTTGAATCTCTTAGTATCTGTCTGTCCTATCTGTCTATGTATCTCTCTATTGATATAGAAACTTTTAGTATGAGTCTGGTGCTCCAAGTGGAGTAGTTTGGCTCTGAGATGAAGACTTTCATAGTTTTGCAGATGTCTCTGGATGTTTGGAAATTTTGAAATCCTCTTTAAAGGGTTTTCTGTGATCTCCTGCTGTAATGATAGAAACAGATTCATAATGCTTTGGGAAGACCAGGATGTGTTTATGTTATTCCATTTGACTTAGAAGTCAGAGTCAAATGTATTTCAGGATGATAAAGGAGAAGCACAAGACACAACCTGGGGGTGTCGAGGCGGGGGTGTCCGTTTTTGTGAGGAGGATGTCGTGTCCTGTGTCATATCCCTGTAGGTTGTGTGTAATCGCTGGCCTTGCCCAGACATGTGTGGGAGGTCTAATGTTTTTCTAAAGCTCTTTGTGAAGAAATCTACAAAACGGGTCTTCTTCCATTTCCATCTCCGGAAAAGCAAGCAAACTTGCTTATTAATATGTATCCAAGTAAACAAAGTTAATTGGTTTACTGTCCTTCTCTGGCCCTAAACATGCTACTTTTTTCCTTCTAGACATTAAAAATTCCCTTCAGTAATCTGATCAGATCTTTTTCCAATCTCTGCTGTGATCCAAACTGGACTGTTCACTGAAGATGACAAAATCAACTTACTGGATTCTGCTGGACTTTTTGGACTGGCACAATTGTGACAAAACCCATAATTGTTGATCATTTGCCTTTATGTTGTGAGGTATAACGTGTTTGATATCATAGACTGAAGTCTGTGCCCATCATACATACACATACAATGATTTTCTGTGAAATCTGTTAAATCCAACTGACCAAAATCTGCAGTCTGGGGCTTACTTGACTCGTTGTCAAACTGAAAACCGAGGTATGTTATGTAGTATATTCCAACCTTAAGGCTTGTTGTTGTTACTGATTAACTACTTTAAATGCCTCTGATCTGGTCTGTAATTGGTTATAAAACCCTCACATTGTAATATAAATATGTGATACAATGGGAATAGACTTAAATGGAATTATGTAATGATTTATGAATACTTTTATGGTATCCAAAGCGACTTACATTGCATTCAAGATTCAACATTTTACCTTAAGCTTCAAAAAGTTTTTCAGTAAAAGACATAAGGTAACTGATGTGTGAATGAAACAACTAAGGCATTTGTTTCTATGGCAGCTGCAATGTGATTAAAGCAGCTGTGGAGTAATAAAACAACCATCTATACATTCATGAGTTTCCACATATTTATTAGCTTATATGCATAGTCGTGCTTCTGAATTTATAGACTGTTAAACATGTAGCATAAACGTTTGAATAGCTCCAGGGTTTGTGATTTTTATATGGTACAGAGAAGATAATCGTGGGATTTCTTTTTTGTAAGTTGCGGTCACGTTCAGAGACTCTTTTGTCTACACAGACACGCACCCACACACTTCATACAGCCATATCTCCACCCTACGCATTTTCCTGTGTGTTTGTGTGTCTTGTCTGGTGGCTTTGTATGAGGCAGTGAATGTAGGCATACGTTTTGTGTGTTTGTGTGTGGATCTGGCTGCTGCCTTCTGGCTAGCGTCGAACAGAAGTCGTGATTCATCTACCGCTCTCGACACTCATTCATAAAAATCAGCACGAATACTACGCTTTCCTTTTGGAGCGCTCAGGGGGCCTGGCATGTCCACAACATGTCAGATTATTCTCAGTCCAGGTTACGTGGCAGGAATGACGAATGCTCTGCCTCCACCACTGTGGGTGTCCTCTCTGCTAGTTGGCAGAGCTGGCATAGTGTGGCACCATCGGTCTGGGTACACACTATTTTGTGGCAGCTGAATGGAGATGTGGCTCAGGCCATTAGTGTGGGTGTTTTTAAACTTTTTGATGCCAAGGACTCCCGGATATGATGATTTCCTTTCTAAAATATAAAGACATTTATATCAAATCAAATTAAGGAAAACTTTTTAAGGAAAACAGTGAAACATTGAAATGAATAAATAAATGTGAATATCTTTGTATAATGTCTCACTATTTTCTTTAATAAAAATAAAATAGAGATGCACTGATACTAAATGCCGATTATGATAGCCGATTTTTTTAATGATATCTGCCGATACCGATAGTTTGATCTTCTTAAAGGTCCCGTTTTTCGTGGTTTTTTGAAGCTTTGATTGTGTTTATAATGTGTGATATAACATGTGTTCATGTTTCGCATGTAAAAAAACACAGTATTTTTCACATAATTTACTTCTCTGTATACCGCTGTTTCCACTGTCATAAAAACGGGCTGATGACTTCCTTGTTCTATGAAGTCCCTCCTTCAGAAATACGTAACGAGTTCTGATTGTGCCAGCAGTTCCTGTGTTGTGATTCGACAGCAGTTTAGCGCATCTTGCCCGGAAAGGTCACGCCTCTTACCATAACGTGGAGATGCACGCGCTCAGTGTTATTGTAAACATGTCTTTAATTTTACAATTTGAGCCGGAATCAGACCCGGTGATTGGACTGCGGGATGAAAATAACAGCGTTTCGACGACATGGCGACAAACACACTCTACAAACGCAACTCTTGTGTATTCCTGTGGGCGGAGGTTAGTCAAAAAACTGTTTTAGTGACGTCATTAAAGAAGGAAGTAGAGGGATGTAGTCCAAACTGGCCGTTCGATGTAGGCGACTTCTGTTAAATAAAATATCTCGCTTGGCATTGAACTTTGAGCTTTAAAATTTTACAGATTTTATTTATACTCTAACAACAACATTACACACTATCTAAAGTTTGAAACATGGGATCACGAAGAACGGGACCTTTAAGAAGAAAAACTCTCACAACTAATGCTGAAAACTATACAGAGAACCCTCTCATTTGGTACATTGCTATAATATTAGAGGTTAAAATTAATCAATCGTGATTAATTGTTGCATATCCCTACTAACAAGCTGTGGACACTGAATGACTTCCCTGAGGTAAATGCAATGTCAAGTGACATTTGTTCTCAAGCTGATCTATTGAAACACTGATTGATTACACAAGACATGATACTTTACGGTGAGTTGTACTGTATCTTTCAACATACCTTTTGATGTTCATGCATGTTTTTTCATGCTATAACTTATATTAAAGTGGAAAAAAGACTCTGAACTGAGTCGCTACGGCGATCTTTCATGTCACATTTAAGAGCGTCAAAAAGCCATTTATTGTTTGACTTTCGTGATAAAATGGACAGAATTTGAAAGCGGAGACTTTGTTTCTTATCAGAAGTAACAAAGCACAACACTCTTTGTGATTATTAGATGGGAGGCACTCTACAAATAATGTTTGGTATGTGAAAATATGCGGACCTGGCAACACTGTCTTGAACTACGGGTTATTTCATAAGGTCAAGTAGAGCCTGATTTAACATCACTATTTTTTGCATTGTCGCGTTAACTTTGACAGCCCTAAATTCAACACGAGACACACACACAGTATGAGTTGCAGTCTGACATGTTTTCCTGCCCCCTTTTGATTGACAGGATGTGGCCCCGATCATGGTCTGATTTTAAACGAATAATTGTTTATTGGCTGATACCGATTCTAGACCGATACATTGGCGCATCCCTATAATAAAATGAAATATATTACTTTTTTCCCTCATTTTTTACACTGTCTAACTATTTTGATGCTTAATCAGATAAGATTTGGCCGTTGTAAGCCATGACCACCCAAATGCACTCTTCTTGTGTGATGGCACCTGCTGTCTCTATACCGCAAGTGTCCTGTCAGTTGTTTCAGTGATGGATTGCATCTTTAATGGATGTGGTATGACCTTATGTTGTCAGAAAGAGGAGTTATAGAGATTTGATTCCTGAGTTGAAGGAGTTGAAGGTGGTTCTCGGGACTTGAGCAGATCGAGAGGGCAGAGCAGCTGACAGGAAGGAGTTCATGACTAGGGGTGAAGTTACTCACGTATGCTTTCTTAAGTTTGGTGCCACCTGTCTTTTCATTAGTTCCAGTGTCCCTGACTGCCTCCAGCACAACGACTGTTACGTTAGACACTTTCACTGTTCACATGCCGAAGACTACAGCGAGAGTCCTCTTGTTTTACACTAGGTGTCTGTGTAAATGTATTGACATTTCTGTTGTGTGGAATTGAGCGGTACCAACAAGTTCAAGTTCATGATTTATTTGAAAGAAATACATTTTTGAAAGAAATTAATACTGTTATGCAAGGATGCATTAAATTGATCAATTAAAGACTTTTATATTGTTACAATTTTTTCTATTTCAAATAAATGTTTTTCTTTTGAACTTTTTCAAGAATCCTGAAAAGAGTATCATGATTTTCACAAAGATATTAAGCTGCACAACCAATTAGAAATGTTTCTTAAGCACCAAACCAGTATATTATGATTTTTGAAGGATCATGTGGCACTGAAGACTGCAGTATAAATAAATACAATAAAATAGAAAAAGTTATTTTAAATTGAATTAATATTCTACAATATTACCGTTTTACTGTATTTTTGATCACATAAATGTAGCCATGGTGAGCATAAGAGACTTTTTTCAAAAACATAAAAAATTATATGTTATTTACTTGTATTTAAATACACTATTAATCTAATACACATTTAACATTTTCTGCACTGGTTAAAATTTGATGAATTTTCTGATTTGTGAAGGAATCATTTGGTTGAGGCTGATCTATTTAGTGAATTGGATGATTCCGTTCACAAAACGCAAAGCAAAATAATAACTGTTATTATTATATTCAAGGCAGAGCAATAAACTGTCAGATTGTGCATACTATTGGAGGAGAATCTCATATTTTATGTCTCTCATTTAGTGGTATCCGCAAAAAGGATTTAGTTTTACAAGCCCCCATTCTTTCTTTCTGAATGAAGTGGTTCGTAAAATTGTTTTTTATTGGTTAGAATAACTCAGTGGCACATCCTAAAAGCTAAAAATTCACATGTTTGAGTGTTTTTGTGGGAGTACCAATGTATGTCAAGCTAAAGTCAAGCCATGTGCCTTTTTTTCCCCAATGCATGGCTTTTTTTCTCCTTGAGAGAAGCCACATGCTTGATTTATAATATGTGCGTGTGGTGTGCGTGAACATAAATAATATACTTGATCTCATTATTGTGTAAGAACGTGCTGGAAGTGTGAGGGAGTTCAGTGTCTCCGCAGGGATGTACGTGCTGTGAAGATGAAAGGCAGCCATAAAATTACAAAGGAAATCATATGGAGTTACTCAGCTCATTGAAATACCTCTGATAAGCTTAATCCCTCTTTAACCCTTTTCTGAGTCACTGATGAAAATATGATTGCCTCTCATTAATATATATATATATATATTATTATTTTTTTTTTTTACATCTTGTATATTTATTTCATTTTGTAATTGTTAAAGCTGAAGGGTGTAATGCCTACATTTACTAGAATAGAAATAACTGGATTTTTACATTTTCTTGCTTGCTTGCTGGATTTTTACATTTTCTTTTTATCAGTGCGGTTAGCTTCAATAGAGAAAAAAATAAAAATGACTTTCTGTGGCTTCAACATCAGTATCAACACATTGGGACTCAATCTGTTTCTCTCTGTGTTGTATTCTCTCTCTTTCTTTCACTCTTATATCATCCTCAGCCTGTCTGTTGTTGTCAGCGTCCTGTTGAATGGGCACAGGTGGCAATGGGTGTGTGGCACGGTTCCCTTCTAACAGATGGGGACTTCCTTGGCCGGCCTCTGCTTCTCGCAGGAATCACCAGTTGGCACGTGACCGTGGTTTAGTTTGCCAAGGGTGAGCGGTGCCATCCATCTTTGATCTGGCGGATGTGGATTCACCTGGTTACTTCCATGTTTTTTACATTTTAGGAAGCTGGCTTATCAGTCAGTGATACATTTCTCTGACTGTTACCTTTTAGAGTCATATCTTTTTACATAGAAGAGATACCAGATGCCAGATGTTAGATGCTTCATTAGTGGGTGATAATCCATTCTCATGTGTCCTTAAATATCCTGAGCTTTGCTATGAGAGTGTGTGTCTTCGCATGTGGTGTTGATGGCCAGCCAGAGCTCTGTCGAGGCAAATATGTCTGCGTTTCCCATGGGAGAGAGCGGCGAACGCGGGACAACCCCACCACGCGACATAAAGGTCAGGAGAATCACAGCTGTGCTCCTGTGTCAGCACACACACTCTCTCTCTGAGCCGTCTGCCCTGCCATTTACTGTGTCAGATAAATTTAGATGTTTCTCAAGTGCACAACAGCATCACTATATCCACTGCTTGGTCAAGTGAAAGAAAGAGGGCTTTGTGGGAGAATTTCCCCCTCGTCTGCGGACTTTGTGGTTTTCTTTTATTAATATGCTCATCTGTGAATTACGGTGTGATGAATGGTGAAGGGTTGGAAAGATTGATTGCGCAGGAATCAGCCACTTTTCAGTCTGCAATTGGCTGGGATTTGTTTAGTTTGAGATCTGATATTTGATGTACAGTATTTTATGTCGTCCGCCTGCCAGTTTTGGGGAAAAATCATGTCTAGATTAAATAAATCTTTTTTCAGTAGACAAAAAAAACAACCTACAAAAGCATTGTATTGATGTTACTAAGTCCATGGGATTTTTTCATTTTTGTGAAAATGTCAATTTTGTTTATTTTTCTGTGATTTATTTTCATGATTAATGAAAGGCGAGTTATAAAACATCCATCCATCCATCCATCCATCCATCCATCCATCCATCCATCCATCCATCCATCCATCCATCCATCCATCCATCCATCCATCCATCCATCCATCCATCCATCCATCCATCCATCCATCCATCCATCCATCCATCCATCCATCCATCCATCCATCCATCCATCCATCCATCCATCCATCCATCCATCCATCCATCCATCCATCCGAAACTAAAATAGATTTTCACAACCCCCAAAACATGCATACATAAACCGTGAAACTAAAATTTAAGACACCTTGAACATTTAATTTTACACTCTAAAAAATGCTGGGTTAAAAACAACCCAAGTTGGGTTGAAAATGGACAAACCAGTGATTGGGTTGTTTTAACCCAGCGGTTGGGTTAAATGTTTGCCCAACCTGCTGGGTAGTTTTATTTAAACCAACTATTGTTTAAAAATTGCTATATGGCTAGCTTAAAATGAACCCAAAATAGTTGGGAAATTAAAAACCAGATGCAATTAGAGGCAACAATAATAGACAAAAGGTGAATGTTTATTAATAAGCTTTAATATTTTATTAATATAAATTTAATAGTTTAATAGTTTATTAATATAAATGTATTAATAAGCAATTTAATAAATGTTTATTGTTTAATAATTATTCATTGAACATTAATAAATGTTCATTTCCAACATACTTTGGGTTAATTTTAATTAAGCAATACAGTAATTTTTAAACAATAGTTGAGTTAAATAAAACTACCCAGCAGGTTGGGCAAACATTTAACCCAACCGCTGGGTTAAAACAACCCAATTGCTGGGTTTGTCCATTTTCAACCCAACTTGGGTTGTTTTTAACCCAGCATTTTTTAGAGTGTATTATTAGTTTATTCGCTATAGTTTATAAAAATGCTAATAAAATATGACAAGATCTCAGAGTTAAACTGTGTCAGAAAAATGTATCTTAATTATGTCAGATAACACTTAAGAAAAGCATAGTTGGGTCAAAGTGTCTGAATATTTTTTTTTTACTGGTAGTCCACTGTATGAAGAATTTTTGGGTATAATATGTCACAGTTTACTCTTATTTTACTATCCTCACTTACATAAATGAAATATAGTGTCCTGCACCCACTAGTAAAAAAATATAAAAAATTATATCTAGTGTCTGAATATTTTTTTTTTTATATATATATACAGTACAGTCCAAAAGTTTGGAACCACTAAGATTTTTAATGTTTTTAAAAGAAGTTTCGTCTGCTCACCAAGGCTACATTTATTTAATTAAAAAACAGTAATATTGTGAAATATTATTACAATTTAAAATAACTGTTTTCTATTTGAATATATTTCACAAAGTAATTTATTCCTGTGATGGCAAAGCTGAATTTTCAGCATCATTACTCCAGTCTTCAGTGTCACATGATCCTTCAGAAATCATTCTAATATGCTGATCTGCTGCTCAAGAAACATTTAATGTGTACAATTGTACAAAATATTTGTGTACAATATTTTTTTTTCAGGATTATTTGATGAATAGAAAGTTCAAAAGAACAGTGTTTATCTGAAATCTAATCTTTTGTAACATTATAAATGTCTTTACTGCCACTTTTGATTGATTTAATGCATCCTTGCTGAATAAAAGTATTCATTTCTTTAATTTCTTTTCAAAAAAATAAAAATAAAAATTCTTACTGACCCCAAACGTTTGAACGGTAGTGTATAATGCTACAGAAGCTTTGTATTTCAGATAAATGCTGTTCTTTTGAACTTTCTATTCATCAAGGAATCCTAAAAAAAAAAGTACACAACTGTTTTCAACATTGAAAATAATCATAAATGTTTATTGAGCAGCAAATCAGCATATTAGAATGATTTCTGAAGGATCATGTGACACTGAAGACTGGAGTAATGATGCTGAAAATTCAGCTTTGCCATCACAGGAATAAATTACTTTGTCAAATATATTCAAATAGAAAACAGTTATTTTAAATTGTAATAATATTTCACAATATTACTGTTTTTTACTGTGTTTTTAATTAAATAAATGTAGCCTTGGTGAGCAGACGAAACTTCTTTTAAAAACATTAAAAATCTTAGTGGTTCCAAACTTTTGGACTGTACTGTATATTCATGAATGTCCCCTAAGAACACTTTATCTAAATATCAGAAACTATCATAGCTAGCAAGAATGGAAAAAACAGCATCTGCATTAACATGAACAGTTACAAAATACAGCAGCAGTTGCCTAAAAGTAAAAGAATCAGTCAAAAAAATACCCATTGCTGTGCTTTTTCATTCCCAGTCTGAAATAGGTCTCTGATGTGGCCCTTCAGGAGCTCTATCGAGCAGATTACACATAAATCAGCTCCTGGAAAACAATGTTACTTTATGATGTCCTTCTGACATCAGTCCCACATCCATTTTAGTAACACACACAGGATTGTATCGGTATGGGCTTCAGTAAATATTGATCAAGCCATCTCGAGCCCAATAAAGTTCAAGAAGCAATCTTAAGAACCTTCTGGCCACTCGTATATGTGAGAGTAGTGCTGACAGCATATAAGTTGTCAAGTCTATTTTAAAATCTCACGAGATAAGCCATGTATAGAGACCCAGATAATACAGTTAAAGCATCCCATGTACAAATACCCATCCAATCCCCTCTTGTCTGTGTTTTCTATCAACCATTAGCGGCTCGTGGGGGCTGGAGTTGCATTAGGCTACCTTTCATCTATGTTGGCACTTCAGTTTGAAAGTCGACTATGCAGGCAGATAAACACACTGCAGACCTTTGAAATCCCCCCCACCCCACCCTTCTCTGTTGTCAATTACTAAGATGTAGTTTGGTGTGTATATGTGTATTGAATGAGTGTGTATGTGAGTGTTTGTGTCTCCTCCTCTCAGTCTCAGATAATAGCAAGCAAACAAAGCTCACGATGGAGATCAGCTCAATTGTTCTTTCATATTTTACCTGATTACTTTTAATGTTTCTTTTTTACTTCATATTTTCAACATCAAAAAATCAAAATCAACCCTAATTACCGTTGGTCTTATTGTGAATGATTCATTTGTGTGCATTAGTCCAGTGAAAATAATAGTTTTGCTTTGTAATTTCTCATCAGAATGTAATAAATTTGCTCCGCCTCTGAAACCTTTTTACTGATGTCACCAACCAATTTTTTTCAACCATATAGAGGTTTTTCACTCCCATTCAATAAAACTTGAATGCTAAATGTTTAGTCCCATTCTACCTTTATTTTTGTCATTTGAATGTCCTGTTTAACTTAGAAATACTGTTCAAAAGTGTAGGGTTGGTATGATTTTTTTTTTTTATGTTTTTGAGAGAAGTCTGTTATGTTCACCAAGGCTGCATTTATTTGATCAAAAATACAGTAAAAAATGGTAATATTGTGAAATATTATTACTATTTAAAATAACTGTTTTCTATTTTAATATATTTTTAAATTTAATTTATTCCTGTGATAGCAAGTCTTTATTTACAGCATTATTACTCCAGCCTTCAGCGTCACATGATCCTTCAGAAATCATTCTAATATGTGACCCTGGACCACAAAGCCAGTCATAAGTCGCACGGGTATATTTGTAGCAATATCCAACAATACATTGTATGGGTCAAAATTATCGATTTTTCTTTTATGCCAAAAATCATGAGGATATTAAGTAAAGATCATGTTCCATGAAGATATTTTGTAAATTTCCTACCGAATATCAAAAATGTATTTTTGTGAGTGGATATGCATTGCTAAGGACTTCATTTGGACAACTTTAAAGGCTCAATTTCTCAATTTTTTTTTTTTTTTTTTTTTTTGCACCCTCCGATTACAGATTTTCAAATAGTTGTATTTCAGCCAAATATTGTCCTATCCTAAAAAATTATACATCATGGAAAGCTTATTTATTCAGCTTTCAGATAATGTATAAATCTCAATTTCAAAAAATTGACATTTCTTATTATTATCAATGTTGAAAACAGTTGTACAGCTTAATATTTATGTTGAAACCACAGGATACTTTTTTAGGATGAATAAAAAAGGGAAAAAAACAGCATTTATTTAAAATATAAATTCTTAATAAAAGTCGCAGAATGGCTTTTATATATTCAATATTCAACTTCAATTGGTCAATCTCTTAAATGGTGAAATTGTTTTGAATACCACTCCATATATTTACTGTGTTACTACTGAATGAGCTTTTACTCATGTGACATGATTTGCATGCAAACCAAGCCAAACATGTACATACTCGTAAACAAGCTTGATTGGACATTCCTTTCCCCTTCATTTGCTTGAGGTTTCACAGGCACCTTTTGATGGATATGCTTTTTTGTCCCCATTTCTAATGTAAACATTCTGACACTGTTTGGAAAAGGAAACAAAACTTGTGCTGCTAATAAAACTGACCAGGGGTCCCTCCTCGCTTACTGTCCGCCTGCTGCCAATAATGTCCCAGGTTGACCACATTTCTATTTTTATTTGTTTTGAAACCGTAGAGAAAGGGCACCCTGCATAACGCTCCCAGTTCAGCATGCCGTTAGCATTTCAGCGTGCCTTCTTCATGAGCTACAAGGATGCCAGAGTTCCTTAAAAAAGCATGTGTGGTCTAGATTAATCTGTTTGTCTTATTTCCCTCTTTCTGAACTCTCACATAGAGCGATTTACATCTTTAGCAGACTCTTCCCCTAAATGGCAGAGCTGCTGCCAGAGCAAGAGTGGCAGTACGGCTACATGGGAGTGTTTATACAAAAATTCCCGTAAAACGTCAAAAGCCTAGCCCCAAATGTGGGTCCACAAGCTGCGACCATGTGGACTGAAAGTTTTGGCAGGGCACAGACTCGGCTTTGTTTGAGAGGGCTGCAGCATTGTGATTTTTTTTTTTTTTCTTTTTCTTTTTTTTACTCTGTATACCCAAATCAGTCATATGTTTTCCTGTGGCACATATTTACCCTTTCTCACTTTTTAAAATTAGTTACAAAAAAATGAGTTCTTCTATGATTAGGAGAAGTTGATTGGCTGTTTTGCGGCTCATGCTGTTCCCACATAAATGGGTGATTGTTGTGAGTTGATTATTAGATTAAGCCCCCTCGCTGACCTTTCGCCCTCCACTGTTTCCTCTGCTTGTTAACATCGGAAATGCGGCGGATCTCTGGACCTTTCATTCGGCCCTCAGAAAGGAAACCTGTGTG
This sequence comes from Megalobrama amblycephala, assembly GCF_018812025.1. Taxonomy (NCBI): domain Eukaryota; kingdom Metazoa; phylum Chordata; class Actinopteri; order Cypriniformes; family Xenocyprididae; genus Megalobrama; species Megalobrama amblycephala. Next base: position 13,179,330 of record NC_063062.1, on the reverse strand, counting down.
TTGTTTCTCCCATATGGCCTGTTAGCTTTTCCGTACTGTGTGGCAGGAATCAGTTGCTGCCTGCAGGGGCCATATTAAATCAATCTGTCATTCACGTAGACTGGTTTGCATACGGCTCCATCATAGTGCCATAATCCAGGTTATAATGGCCTCAAGCGGAGGAGAGGAGAAAAAAAATGGATAAAAAGATAGATGTGAGGAAATGACAAGACAATGAATCATCAAGCAGGTGTTAGACTTCAGAGGACGTATCAGGGTTTCCACTGTGCAATTTGCAAAGCAGCCCAGTGTGACTCCAGGCCAAATAATTTATTTGCCTCTGACTTTTAAAGGGATAGTTCATCCAAAAATGTTCCTGTCATCATTCGCTCCCCCCTCATGTAATTTCAAACCTGTATGAATTTCTTTCTTCTGTGGAACACAACAGGAAAAAAAAAAAAAAAAAAAAATCGATGGCTGTTTTCTATGCAGTTGAATCTGCTGTGTCTTGGGACAGTGGAGAGAGTGAAAACATGTTTGAATGTTTTGTTCCTTGTGGAACAGCAGAGGATGGTTTCCCAGTCAGAACATTTTGTTTCGTTCAGCCGTCCCCACTGGACACGGATTTACTGTAGCAGCAGGGCATGTGGTTGCTTGAGGATGCAACCCTTGGTCTGTGCCGATTGGGTTAGAGAAAAGAGTTTAGTGTTTTCTTCTGGTCAAGTAATCAGACAATACCAGGGGACTCCTTGGTGTTCCTGTGGAGAATTTATTGCAACATCAGGATGAGTTTTCACTATATTAATAGAATTAGTATTAATGTTCTTTTAAAAATGTTTTTCTTTTAATTATGTACACTCCATTCAAAAGTTTGGGGTCGGTAAGTTTTTTTTTTTTTTTTTGAAAGAAGTCTCGTAGGATCACCAAAGCAAAAAAAATAATAGATAAATAAAAGATATATTTTAAAATGTAAGTTTCAGTGTCACGTCATCCTTCAGAAATCATTGTAATATGCTGATTTGGTGCTCAGGAAACATTTCTTATTATTATTGATGTTGAAAATAAGTGTGCTGCTTAATATTTTTGTGGAATTCTAGTTTTTTTTTAGTATTCGGGTCATTGACGAATAAGGTTTTTAAAAGTGTAAAAAACACAATGGAGACATAATTAATTTTGAAGTTTTATTAAGTGTTAACAATGAGATTATGTGGTTTTTGTAATCAATTAACACTGCCTTTGTCATTTTTTTACAAGATGGATAAAATTTGTCATCAAAAAAGTCATTCAGTTTAACCAAAATTTCAGTTTTACTGAATGACACTTTTGGTTATACCGAATGACGATATTTTCAAACAATGCTAACAGGCTGATATCTAGCTAGCTAGCTAGCAAAAGGACAATCAAACATTTTATATTTAAAGTTTTTAAAATATTACAACCAAGGCCGGATTAACATAAGGGCTAGGTGGGGCTGAAGCCCCAGGGCCCGCAGGTAGAGGGGGCCCGTGATTGGCTGGAGGAAATGAGATTGACAAGTCATAGGTGGTTGATTTGTGTCTAATAAAATAACAAGAAAAAATGATTGGAAAATGTGCCTGACTGATAAATCACCGTCCAATCAAAATCACTTTACAATTCGCGCCATGACATCGGGAAACGCCTCTTTGTTATGCTATTGCATGTAGACTAGAAAATGGGAAGTTGGCCTTTATTGCTTGTTCAGCCTCGCTGGTGTTCAAAATGATAAACAAAAGTCATAGTGGTGCGCAAAAAAGGAAAAATAAGCTTGAAAGGGAGAAAAGGGATGCTAATCTTACAGCAAAAATTCCAAAACTAACTAACTACTTTGCTTCACATAAAACATCCGAGCCAGTGGAAGACCCCGCGTGCAGCGGCAGCTCACAATTATCTTCACCCACCGACACCGTCGCCGATCTGCGTGCTTTACACGTTGAAGAAGGTGAGATAGCAGCTGCAGCAAGTTATTATTCTTATAACGAGTTAAGCCCTATTCGGATGGTAATTGTTTCTCATGAAAACATAAGGTGTTTTCAACATTTACAGGGACGAGTCGATTGATTTTATTGCCGTTTGAATTCAGAATGTTAGTGTTTTTCTCAAATCATCATCACCCGTGTAAAAATCCCGAATTAACTTTCCTACTGTTTTTTGACGAACACCAATGTCGTGTGACTTGTCTCCACTATCTGCCTTTGAAGCACATTCTATCAGTTGTTGTTCTGGTGCCTCCATCCGTACAACTTGACCTCGACACATTCACATCACGTTAACACAGCGGTAGAGTTGCTCACGGGACACTGCACTTATTCGCAATCACAAAAGTTCTTCATTTGCATGTGCTTTAAAGCCCTGCCAGTTAAACACGTCATTCGTGTGCTGTTCTGAGATGCGCTTTTTCTGACCTCATAACGTTACACCCGAAGCGTGCTACACACACTTAAGCCTGTCAAACAGCACCTGACTACTGGACTTCATCGTTCGCGTCTGATTGCGCTATAATACTGTCAAATACACAAAAGGTTTACATAAACACAGTTGGCATTATGTGAGTTGAGAAAATCGGACGCGTGCAGGTCTTAAAGTGACAGCATCCTAATAGTTAGCATGCGGACCCTTGTCCTTAAAGGGATAGTTCACCCAAAAATTAAAATCCTGTCATCACATACTCACTTTCAAGTTGTTTTAAACCTGAATGAGTTTATTTCTTCTGTTGAACACAAAAGAAAATATTTTAAAGAAGGTTGGTAACCAGACAGTTGACGGCACCCACTGACTTTTTTCCTACTATGGAAGTCAATGGGTGCCGTCAACTGTCTGGTTACCAACATGTAACATGTAAGTAATGACAATTTTCATTTTTGGGTGAACTATCTCTTTAAAGTATTCATGGTAAAGTAATCATTGAGGAAGTATGACTGAAGTATGACAATTGTTTTTGCTGCTTTTTGCAACCTGTTTGTTTGGAGTTCATATCTGGAGTTAATGCATTTGTTTTTAATGTGTTAAATAGCATGGAATATTTAGTGTGCTTTTGCTTATATAAAATGATTTGATAAAATGAGATTTGTAAAAATATCAAAATAACAATAAAAAAAAAATATTGTGGTACAACACACTGTGGCATGGCAATCAGATGAAAGGGGGCCCTTGGTGTTGCTATAGCCCCAGGGCCCAATGTGTTCTTAATCCGGGCCTGATTACAACATTTTCCATGTTTTATAGCGGTTGTACCGAATGACCTGATGTTTCGGGACATGCATATGAGCAAGTGAAAACATTATTTTATAAATAGTTAAGAGAGAGTTAGTTACTTTGCTTCACAACTATGTGGTCCTGTGCAGGTATCTGAATAATGTCACATCCTGTCACATGATATTGACCGCATGACTTGATCCAAAATGGTCCCTTTATATTGGTCACTCTGAATGACATCAATGAAACTTTCTGGACATTCTTTCTCATAACAAAGCAGCGACTTTTACATATAATTTTAATACCATTTTGCACTATGTTGATATATGATGTTATAAAATCATGCCAGAATAAAAAAAAAAAATACATTTATTTAATTTTAAGATATTTTAATCACAAATTAAATGGCTGTATTGGCATTTGGGCGGTTAAACCAAATGACCTTTTGACACTTCAAAATCTTTAAAATACCTTTATATGTAGCAAAATATAAAAAAAACCTTTTGGATTCAATCAAAGAGATCTAGTTGTACTACTTACATACTTTGGATGTCATATCTTTGTTTTTTATTATTATTAAGGCCTTTGGACAGAAAAATGTCCCGTCATGTCATTGACCCATTCTTAGATAAATCAAAAGTTCAAAAGAACAGCATTTATTTGAAATCTCTTGTAACAATGTAAAAGTCATTACTTGATCAGTTCAATGCATCCTTGCTGAATAAGTGTTAATTTTTTTAACAAAAAACAAAACAAAACTTTATAGAAACACTGTATTGAAGCGAAGTGATATTGTAATCAGAATTATTATTTAAATTGAAATACTGTTAATTGGCATGAATATAGCCATTGTTGCTGATATGGTGTTAAATCATAAACAAATAAATGTATTTTATATATTTTTAATTTTATATATGTTTAACATTTTACACATGTATGTTAAATACAAGTTATTGCTTATGATTTATTTATTTTTAGTTATATAACTATTTCTAAAACAAATTTCACCATGCCATTTCAGATTTTATTTTGTATAATATACAGTTATGTGAAGCATGCAAACCAAGCAATAAACAAAATATCCCGTCGCATATTATTTTTTGCACTTATGACTTTTGACTCGGATTTGTATGATCTTTATTAACTATTAAAATTTGACTAAATTCTCCAGTCAACTCAGCAGCCTGGGAAATTGGTTAGTGGAATGTAAAGGAAAATGCTCCTCCCTATGATCTCTCTTTCTCTGTCTCTCTCTGTCTCTCTTTCTTCTTCATCTTTGATTCAGGTTAAAGAAAGATTTGAGTTACGGTCATTATGACCAGAACATTATTTTAGCTCTATGTTCCCTAGGTGGGCGTCTGGGCTTGAAAAGACGCATCAAGCCTCTATGAGGGGTCTGGTAATGCACTGCTATGGAATGCTTTTGAAGTGTTCTTTTTCTTTGCTAACATGTGATACACTTGACAATGTTTTAATGAACTATAAAACTTTACCAGCTCTACCTGCTTATGCACCTCCTGGAATGATTTTGAGACAGGCCCGTTCTCTGCTTTAAGTTCAGGATTAGAACATGCTCAGGAATACTTTAAGCTATTAACTTCAAAGGAAGTTGTACTGAAAATCTTCCAAATATCTTGCTTATGAAAGGTGGTCGACCTCCAGTTGTTTTTAAACCACAGGTTTCATAAGAAATGAATCACTTGACTTTAAACGTAGCAGAACAATCCCACATAATTTTCTGGCTTAAGTTGCTTTCCTTCTGTTGCCTGGAAAGTGCTACAACACCAGCTTTGTCATTGTGCACTGGGTTGTATGGAAAATATCAGAGAGCGCGTCCACTCGCATGTATGTACGTGCTCCTGTGAACGTGCTCCCAGCTGCTGCCATGGAAACAGACACTTCAGCGCAGTGAACTTCTGATTTTGTTTTTTGCCCGCGGGTGTCGGAAAGTGCCGCATGCTAGCGTGTTTTGGCTCCTCACGAGCCAATGCAGTGGGAGGAAATGGCCTCTCGGGGGAGGGAAGAATGTTAGACAGTGCCACAGCATCTTTTTAAGTCCGCGCCTCCCCAAAACACCACATGTGATTTATGGAGTGAGAGCGAACTAGGCAGGTCATGTCCTAGCTGAGAGGAGAGCTACTTGAGAGGTAGAGGAAGGAAGAGAGAAATGGTAAACAAGGAGGATTCAGGTGAAGGCGAAGTTTGCATCCCTACATATTTTAAAGGGGAGGGGGGGGGTTAATAAAGGCCTTCTGAAGTGAAGTGGTGCGTTTGTGTAAGAAAAAATATCCATATTTAAAACTTTAAAGACTAAAATTAGCTTCCGGCAGATGCCGTACACAAGTTGACTTGCGCCTAAAGAGTAACACAGGACACAGGAGTATTGTAAGCTTAGACGCCTCTCGCTGTTCAAACAAATAGGGCTGGGCTACAAACTCAAGCTCCTCTTCTTTTATATCGAAATCTTTTTCTTTAAAAATTCTAGTTTTAGACTTCCAATTCGTGACCGGTGTTTTGTTTTGCTCTCTCCTCTCCACTTCTGCGTTCATCAATGCGTCATGCGTCAGGTCAGAGTTCACTTTTTCGCCGTAAACAGATGCTTACGGCTGTCTGTCGGAAGCTGTTATTTTAGTTTTTAAAGTTTAAAATACGGATATTTTTCTTACACAAACACATCGTTTTGCTTCAGAAGGCCTTTATTAACCCCCTCAGAGCTGTGTGGATTACTTTTGTTATGGATGGTTGCACTTTTTTGGGGCTTCAAAATCTCATCCTCTATTCACTGCCATTATAAAGCTTGAACAAGCCAGAACATTATTTAAAGGTGCCGTAGAACGTCTTTTTAAAAGATGTAATATAAGTCTAAGGTGTCCCCTGAATGTGTCTGTGAAGTTTCAGCTCAAAATACCCCATAGATTTTTTTAAATTAATTTTTAACTGCCTATTTTGGGGCATCATTAAATATGAGCCGATTTAGGCTGCGGCCCCTTTAAATGCTCACTCTCCCCGCCCACGGAGCTCGCGCTTGCCTTTAACAGCATAAACAAAGTTCACACAGCTAATATAACCCTCAAAATTGTTCTTTACAAATTGTTCGTCATGCAGCATGTCTAATCGCGTAAGTATGGTATTTATTTGGATGTTTACATTTGATTCTTAATGAGTTTGATAGTGCTCCGTGGCTAAAGCTAACATTACACACTGTTGGAGAGATTTATAAAGAATGAAATTGTGTTTATGAATTATACAGACTGCAAGTGTTGAAAAAATGAAAATAACGACGGCTCTTGTCTCCGTGAATACAGTAAGAAACGATGGTAACTTTAACCACATTTAACAGTACATTAGCAACATGCTAACGAAACATTTAGAAAGACAATTCACAAATATCACTAAAAATATCATGATATCATGGATCATGTCAGTTATTATTGCTCCATCTGCCATTTTTCGCTGTTGTCCTTGCTTGCTTACCTAGTCTGATGATTCGGCTGTGCACAGATCCAGACGTCCTGCCTTTGTCTAATGCTTGAACATGAGCTGGCATATGCAAATATTGGGGGCGTACATATTAATGATCCCGACTGTTACATCTGAGGTCTTTTAAACAAATGAGATTTAAATAAGAAGGAGGAAACAATGGAGTTTGAGACTCACTGTATGTCATTTCTATGTACTGAACTCTTGTTATTTAACTATGCCAAGGTAAATTCAATTTTTAATTCTAGGGCACCTTTAATATAACTCTTATTGTGTTCGTCTAAATCATGGGGTAATTTTCATTTTTGGGTGAACAAACCCTTTAATATGACTGTTAATATGATGTTCTGTCGATTACCCTCATGTCATTTCAAGCCTGTATGTCTTTTTCTTCAGCTGAACACAAAAGAAGATATATCATTGTTTTTATGTCCACACAATAAGTCAGTGAGCTCCAATGTTGGTTGTCCATCTTTTTTGTGCTTCACAGAATAAAGAAAGTCATACAGGTTTGGAATGACATGAGAGTGAATAAATGATGACAGAATATTCATTTATGGATGAACTATGCTTGTAACCAGTGGGAGTAATTGGACAGAAAGCTGTTTTACTGGCAATCCATGTCCATAATTGTAGCCCTGGTATTGTGCTGAGGAGAGCATGTATGTTTTCATCCTTTTCTCTCTCTCGCTCCTTTTTTTTTTGTGTAGTGACACACCCGACAAAGGAATCTCGGATGGTTTTGACCAAATCTGGCTTCCCAGAGAAATTACACATTTGGCTTGAAGTTGCAATGAAATGATTTTATTACTACAGTCAAAACACAAGCATGGCATTCACCATGAAGGAACCAAGATGGGTGACAGCTATTGGTTTTGTCGCTCTGCTCCTCGGCTGCTTGGCGGCGGAGTTGATCAGTGAAGAAAACACACACTCTCTCTCTTTTACAATGCAGCCCTTTGTTTTCCTGTCAGCATCCGAACGTCAACCATTTTCTAAATAGTTTCCAGGTTATTAAAACGCTTCCAGACCGTGTCTGTTCAATGAGCGAGTTTTCGTTTAATTGCTTGGCATCCGTCTCCCGGACGGGCTGCGGGCATCCTCGCAGGCCAGAGGCATTTCTCATCTCGGATCACATGGTCTGGGAATGCGGCTGCTACCTTATGCATCCGCTGCTGCGAGTGGGACCTCCCACAGCAATTGTCTCATAGAAATGAGGAGCGTATTTACTACCTCAGCCTAGTGTATCTAGCCCTCGTGTTTTCTGGTTCTTCTTTCCTGTCCTCTCTGATTTGATGAACCACTCTTTTGTTGCTGAAGATGGCTTTCATTGACTATTTTTTACCTAGCAGAAAAAAACTAAATGGTCTGTGGGAGTCATGTATAAAATATGTAATTTATTCCTGTGATGCAAAGCGGAATTTTCTTCAGTCTTTGGTGTCACATGTTCCTTCAGAAATGATATACTCAAGAAACATTTCTTATAATTATCACTGTTGAAAACATTTCTGCTGCTTATTATTTCTGTGGAAATCATGATACATTTTTCAGGCATTAGTTGATGAACAGAACTGATTTGAAATAGAAATTCAATGTTTTCAAAAAGCATTACCAATGTCTTTTCTGTCACTTTTGATCAGTTGACAGCTTGTCTGATCAGTTCATCCTTGCTGAAAGTATTAATTTCTTTCAAGATTTATGGAAAAGGAACAATTAGACTTTGTCATCATGAATTGCCTTTTTCAACCCCTTTTACTTCTATAACATTTCTCAGTGAATCTGGATATTAGCTAGAGTAAACTTGATTTTATCTAATGAGAATTGATTGGACTGTGGATGTTACATACCTGAATGCAGCCAGACTGAATGCGTGAATTTTTGAAAGAAAAAAAAAAGGGCTCATTATCCAATAGTCTGTGTGATAACAGTGGCATTACTGGAAAGGGAAAGTTGTTTCAGAGGAAGGGAAAGTTAATCATTTTGATTAAACACGACAGAGACAATTTTGGCTTTAGAATAACATGCACAGATGAATCGCTCACAATTGGACCACGAAACTGCTTTGAGAAAGTCAGATTTCAATGTGATTAACTTTAAAAGTGATTAAATTGCTGTTGGTTGCTAGTAGCTGCTGTACTTACCAAAGCATTGCTGCTCATTTTCATGAAGTTAAACTCTGCTCAACTTTCATGCATAGTTAAAAGTGGCTGTCATTCATGAGGTTGGAAACTGCCAAACTCTCATTAAAAACGAATGACTTCTAGTTGCTTTGTCACTTCAAATTGCTGTCTATGTTAAAGACCCTATAGAATCAATGAGGCATTAAGTATTTCCTAAACTTCCAAAAGTAGCAAATATATGACGATATACACTCTAAAAAATTATGTGTTGGCTCAACAACAAAAACAAAATAATGCAACAATTTGCATCAATTTTTTTTGAGTTATGAAAACTTTGAGTGAATTTAAGTTAAGCCAACAAGCTACATTGAGTTAGAGGAACTTAATTTGTTGCATAAACAAATTAGGTTGATTTCTCAAAAAAAAAATTAAGTCACTCCAACTACCAGAGTTGTAGCTCTGAAACCAATTAATCGTATCTATTTCATTTCATATCAACAGCTATCACATGCTAACATAACTTATTTAACATGTATTTTTAATTAGCAAGTAAGATATTACTTGTCACTGGCATTAGCACAGTCATTGCTTATAGAATCAATAGTGTTTACCCTCATGTATCTACTCTTCAGCACAACGGTAACCACAAAAACTTCAAGTGCAAAGTGTCATTTTTTTCCGAAAACAAATGGCTTTCAATAAATTACAGTTATTGACCATTAATATGTATGGTGAGTTTGTAAATAGTATTTAAATAAACATATCTGCATGCATACATTTATCACACGGACACATTTTACAGATACACACACCAAATGGGAAAGAGTCTCGCATGACCTCCTCCCAAGTCTTATCAAAAATCATCCCAATCACCTGTGTGTCACCATGTTTTTGTTTGTTTCTTCTGTTATTTAGGCGATCCAACAGCTTGGTTGGATGTGTCGGCGCTGACACATCCGATTTAAAAGGGTTAAATGTCAAACATAACCACACTAAACACTAACAGGTCTTTCCCTTCACTAAAAACCAATAAATTAACACTTAATTTCAACATTCTCCTTATCCAGTCTCCTATGCAAAGCATGCTGGGAACTAGAAATCCACTGCCTAATTTCCAAAGTTATCAAGACTATTTCATTAAGTTTCTACTACCAATAAAGCCAATTAACAGAAATTTGAGTTTAAATTAAAGACGATATTAAGTTGATGTAATGATCAACATTATTATGTCAACAGAACTCAAAAAATAATGTTTGCAACATAAAAGGTTTAATTAAAACAATACATTTTTAACTTGCAACCTTGAATTTATTTAAGTTGTGGTAACAGGTCCCCTGAATTACTTTTTAGAGTTGTGCAAATCTTCACTGCTAGTCCTTCTCTATTCTGTTTTACCTGAGACATACATCTTCTAATTGAGTTTATAGCACCCCATCCAGGAAAAACAACACCATGCCAGTGTTATTCAGAGGAAATCCTCCTTTATAATTTTTTCCCTGGCATTTCCCCTTCCTGTTTTTGTTTCGCACCACTCTCCTTGAAGTGCTCCGTAAATCAGTGTCACAGGATAACCGTTGAGTTGGATACTTGCAGATCACAGATTAGGAAATTTCGTTGTTGTAAATTCAGCGATCATGCTTGATTATGACTTGGTAATTTTGGTGCATTTGACTAGGTATCTTGAATATCTTTAGTAAATTTTTTTTTTTTTTTTAGGAAAAACAATGGATTTTGGGTTAAATGTGAGTAATTAATTTATTTGATTCCTCTTCATTCTCACTTTTTTGCGAAACATCTGTGGTACCAAAAGCCTCTGTTCACCCTGTGGGCCTTTCTTTACTTAGTAGGGATAAAAATCTGGACACAATTATATAAACATCACTTTTTTGGGCCACGTCACTCTTTTTTTTTTTTTTTTTCTTCCAGTAGAAAAGAAGGTAGAGTAATACACGCTTTATGTAAGTACAGAGGACACGGCCAGTATCCTATCCCTCTTCTCATCTCCCCTCACTCATCCCATTTTTTCTTTCTCTTCACACACTAATCTGTACTCTTATCCTCTTACCCTCTGCTCCTCTCTACGGTAAGGCTGCGTTGTTGTCGACACTTTGTTCCCTTTCAATTGTTTTCACAGCTGAAGGGGAAAGTACAAAAGCATTTGTCAGTTTTAATGAACTGTAAAGATGAATATTATGGGCGGGAGGACCAAACTGTACACTGCAAAACAGCCGATGAGTAACATTGTGTCTCACCTCTATTACTTAAATCAGACAGCCAGATGCTCCATTGGTCCCCACTGACTGCAGAGACTTTATATATTATCTTGGATCCAGGGTCACTGCTTGACTAAGCAGATCCTAAGATGTCCGGCCACGTCCCTTCTCGCCCAACCTGCATTAAGAGGATGATCATGAGAAATGCTGGATGAAATAAAAGTGGAATTCAATTAATCTTCGACCTCTTCTCGCTACTCTGGGCAAGATTTACACCCTGGGCTTTACACAAATCTCGTTATTTCTGGCACATTCCTTCCATCTTATGCCTTTTTAAACCGTTAATAACAAGAAGAATGGCAGCTACGATTGCTGTTGTTGCCTAATATGACGTAGGAGAGTCTTAGTTGAATGCTGACGTTTTTTGTTGTTGTTTTGCTTTAATTCCTTTTTGGCTTATTATTTTATTTGTATGTTTATTTTTGGATTTTATTTTTAATTTATTTTTGGTTTTTAATTTATTTTTGTTCTGTTTTTTTTTTTTTATATTTTTTGGCTTTAATTTATTACATAACATTTTTGGCTTATTTTATTTTTATTTTTATTTTTGGATTTTATTTTATTTTATTTTTGGGGTTTTATTTTAATAGGATGGCTGAGAACTGACATGAAAGTACAGGAGTAACTGACCAATAATCTTATTGGCTCAAATAAATTGGAAAAAGTCAATTTGTCTCATGTTATTGATGTCCAGTGTATGGCCAGAAATATAATGCATTTAATTTAGATTCACATTCACTCGATATTAATTCAGATTTTGATTCAATTTGATTGAATTCCAATGAATTTAATCTGCTAATGCTGTAAATTATACAGGGGCAGTGTTTCAGACTGATTAAAACTTTTATTTCTTCTTTTTAAACTATTTATTAAAGGTGCCATTGAACATTTTTTTACAAGATGTAATATAAGTCTAAGGAGTCCCCTGAATGTGTCTGTGAAGTTTCAGCTCAAAATACCCCATAGATTTTTTTTAATTAATTTTTTTAACTGCCTATTTTGGGGCATCATTAGAAATGCGCAGATTCAGGCTGCGGCCCCTTTAATTACTCGCGCTCTCCGCCCCCTCCCGAGCTCTCGACTCTATCATTGCATAAACAAAGTTCACACAGCTAATATAGTGTTCGTAATATAAAGTGTTCGTCATGCATGCTTCATGCATACATCTGATTATGTGAGTATTGTATTTATTTGGATGTTTACATTTGATTCTGAATGAGTTTGAGGCTATGCTCCGTGGCTAACGGCTAATGCTATACTGTTGGAGAGATTTATAAAAAATGAAGATGTGTTTATGAATTATACAGACTGCACTTGTGTTTAATAATGAAAATAACTACGACTCTTGTCTTCGTCAATACAGTAAGAAACGATGGTAACTTTAACCACATTTAACAGTACATTAGCAACATGCTAACAAAACATTTAGAAAGACAGTTTACAAATATCACTAAAAATATCATGTTATCATGGATCATGTCAGTTATTATTGCTCCATCTGCCATTTTTCGCTGTTGTCCTTGCTTGCTTACCTAGTCTGATGATTCAGCTGTGCACAGATCCAGACGTTAATACTGGCTGCCCTTGTGTAATGCCTTGAACATGAGCTGGCATATATTGCAAATGCAAATATTGGGGGCGTACATATTAATGATCCCGACTGTTACGTAACAGTCGGTGTTATGTTGAGATTCGCCTGTTCTTCGGAGGTCTTTTAAACAAATGAGATTTATATAAGAAGGAGGAAACAATGGAGTTTGAGACTCACTGTATGTCATTTCCATGTACTGAACTCTTGTTATTTAACTATGCCAAGGTAAATTCAATTTTTAATTCTAGGACACCTTTAAATGGACCTGTCTCATAAGAGTCAATTGCGGTGTTGTATGTCTGTTGCGCTTGAGTACTGAATGAACACATCCTCGTGATGAGTGCTTGTGTGAGTGTATGTAGTTCTAATTTCACTCTGTTTTCCAATCCTAGAATAGTGTAAGCAGAGATGCCCGCACACCCTCCGACTCTATTCTCTTGTTCTCATTGGGCCCATGCCCCTCCACCTATTCTTGTGTGGCCCATTCAGGAAATTGGGCTGTAAATAAAGAGAGACCTACATTTCTCCACCTCCGAAATAGCTCCAGATAAAAGCTTCTGTATCATTTGGATGTCGGGAATAATCGTGCTGAACATACTCATGGGACAGGCGCAATTAGCTGCATTACATTCCACAAATATTATACAAATGTTTAGACGGCGGAGCTCTTTGAAGTGAAGGGAGCAAAATTCAACTCTAAATTATGAAAGGTGAAGTAGATTTGTTGAATGATTGATGTTCCTATTTATTTTAGAAGCACCATGTATGTGTAGACGTGTATATATGTAAATATCAACTTAATGGAAAAGATGTAATAGTTTTCTATGTATTGTGCAAGTGACAAAGCAAAGAGAAATCATAACATCATTATGACGTCTATAGAAAGTCTTGCCTTTCAGATAAAAGATTCAGTTGCTTTTTTGATAGTCTGTAGTATTCTTGTTGGGAACATGAGAGGAGTAGGACAGCAGCCAGGCCATTCTCTCCCTAGAGTTGTGCTTTGGGGTTTAGGACTTGTCAGAGATTAACCCCAGACAACGTTGTACCTTGTTTATCCCTAAAAGGTGCATTTTCAACCCTCTACATTGCAAGTAAACTTCAAAGGGTATTCAGCCATTTTAAGTGAGATTCCAATCTGAAGAGATTGGGCACCGCAAAGTGCATTGGGAATAAGGGAACATAGATACGTCACTGTACTGGAAGTGGAGAGGGAAATTTATGTACCATTCATTGCACATCATTTCAGCGCTTGAAAAAGTTTGAATAACATAAAGGCAGTAAAATAAAAGTTGAGGCTCCAGCTTTTTATTTGTTTTTAATTAGTCCTGATTGTAGTTTGTAAACGGTTGTTCACTGGTATAAATTGTGCATTGCTTGACAGTAACCAAATTATGTTCATTTTCATATTAAACATCACAACAGGCATTTATTACTCAGTTTAGCACTTCGGTATGGTGAACCCTGATTTCCACCGCCAACAGTATACTTACTTGATAGGCGTAGCGATCGACGCCATTCTCGCGTGAAGAAGAAAGCGACACAGTAAACAACAGTGGACTGGAGGACATAGAGCAGATCTTGTTCTTGCTTCTCGGCATGTGGCTGTGGCTGTCACAAGATGACAAGCTTTGTTTGCTGCGCACAGACATTAGGTGTTCTCTTGAGTACTTGGTTGTTAACACTAGTTTGGTATCTCGCACCTTCCAGCAAGCATCAATAGCGGAGGAGAAAACCTGCGTAATTTAAAAATACTACTTTATTGTGTCATGAAATGTAGTTTTAAGAGTTTTTCAGACAAGAATGTAGTTGTTTAAAGCTCAAAATGTATTTTATAAAGAGAGTGCCTATTTGAAAATCTAATCTGACATTTTCGGAATTGCGAGATCCAAGCGATCTCCGGGTGCTCAGTGCTCATGTACCCAGCTGAGAACAGCCGTACCTCGGCTAGTCCGTCTGACATCTGCTGCTTGCTCTGGTGTCTCTGTAGTGGTTAAACATGAGATATAATTTGTCTTGTGTATATCTAATGGACCATCTTTGGTCTCGTGAATCTATATTTTGTTCCCAGGCAAATAGTTTTGGCTGAGGGCAAAGTGAAGTATCATAACTTTATATATTTATTTAACTGGACCACATTTGTGTGGCACCTCGTGTTGTCGTTCCCCTTGTAGCACGTGCAAGTGACGATTCCGTCAACCAATCAACGTTCTTCAATGAGTCTAGCTCCAACCTTTAGGTACCGGACTACTGTGCTAGGTACCACAACGGAAGGGTCCCAAAAAGTGATGCGATTCGGAATGTTGTTTCTGTTCACAACTTCTGACAATGGAAGCGGACATAATTGCGTACTGTACCATACCGTACCACTCGGTGGAAACGAGCCATTAGAGTAGTAAAGTGTACCCTTAAACTTCTACTATAAACCTTTTAGGTTTAAATAAAGTACAAATGTGTCCCTTTGAGGGGCTACCGCCCCAGTGACAAGCTGTTGTAATCCTAAAGCTTCAATTTTTGCACATTTTTATAATTGTGCAGGGCACCCACCCAGAAAACTGGGTGCATGACACCGCTATTGAGGGCTGAGATGTTTTGCTCCCAAACAATCCTTGCAACCAAAACACACACCCCCATCCTAGGCTTTTAGATGGTTGAGATCTCAAGTAGCTCTTAGAGGGCTCGACAGCTGGTTAAACAAGCTTAATAGAGCAGTAGCTAGTCTAGAGTAGACCCTAAGCCCATTAACTCTTCTCCAGCCCCGCTAGTCTGCTCATTGGTCAGTCAGGGATCAGTCGGATTCTGTTTTGATGCTAGCATGACCTAATGTTGAGGTTGAGTGCATGCGTGTTGGAAACGGGGAGAAATACCTAGAAATCGTAACTACTGATTGACGTAATGCCACTTCTAAAAACAGACCCTCCCGCCATGTGTGCGTGTGTTTTCTTGTTGTGTTTTCATTGCTATATTCTGTGCCCTTGCAAGGTGGCCTGGTGGGAGGGGCATAGGGAGTTTGCATGAGTTTGGGAGGGAGGTCTTTGCACGGAATCTACTGTAGCTCATGTTTTTAAAATTGTCACACTGTTGACATCTCATTTTAAACTCTGTGCCCATACAAACCCCATACAAGGACATTGCTGATCTACATTGCGCCGTGTGTGGCAGCCATGGATTGAGGTCCGTCTTCTTTTGGTTTTTTACGGACTGAGGATGAGACTCTTCTGTTTTCTCTCTCAAACAAGCCACCTCAGAGTCAGTGGGATAGTGTGTCATCAGACCATGCCAACAGATCAATAATGTCAGGGTCCATAGGATGGCCAGTGACAGGCTATTCATCAGCATATTTAACCCTGCTCCACAAACTCATTTTCATTCAGGTCTTTTGGTTATGTTGAGATTAAATAGATGTGTTGTAGAAGTGGGGCATGTTGTCATATTATATATGGGACAAGTTATTACTGGGTAAACTGCCTTGAAACAGCCTATTAGAGGATTTGAACTAAATGTACATGTTTATAATACATTATTATTATTATTATTATTTAAAATAAAAGTAGTCACAATATATGAACCATTCTTACCTCAGGTGACCTTTGTGATTTTTGATAAATTTGCATGTTTTATTAGTATTATATATTATTTTATTATTGTATTACAGTATATTTTATTACAATTTGAAATAACTATTTTCTATTATAATATATTTTAAAATGTAATTTATTCCTGTGATGCAAAGCTGAATTTTCAGCATCATTACTCCAGTCTTCAGTGTCACATGATCTTTCAGAAATCATTCTAATCTGCTGATTTGCTGCTCAAGGAACATTTCTTATTATTATTAATGTTGAAAACAGTTGTTCTGCTTAATATTTTTGTGGAATGCGTAAAAATCTTTTTCAAAAGAACAGCATTTATTTGAAATAGATTTTTTTTGTAACAACGTAAAAGTCTTTACTGTCACATTTCAACAATTTAATGTATCCTTACTGAATCAAAGTATGAATTTCTTTAAAAAAAATCTTACTCATCCTAAACTTTTGAACAGTTGTTTATATAATTTTTTGTATTATTTTGTAATATCAAAATAAGCTTGTTTACATATTCTTTTAATAGCATACTTGCAGACATATGAAGTGTTTATACATAGCAAACTGGGCAATACATCTGCCCCGTGTGAGTCTTTCCACGTGTGAAAGAGAACTAAAGAGCACGAGTCTGAAGGGCAACAGCAGCCCTCATTCTGTCGGCCCTCTCACATCTGGATTCAATAGATGCTGTTTGGACGTCCGAGGGAGGAGCAAGTATAAATAGAGCGACTGCCGTAACCAAACGAACCCTCTCGGCTCCTCCCTCACGCTGGGCCAGTGTTGCCCCTACACCACACTAATGTCCTCCCAGCATTCCTTCAGTGTCTCACAGCCAAACAGACAATTATGCTGCTGCTGCTGGCCACTTTTAAACAGCGAGTGAAGCTTGTCTAGTTGATGAATGGTTTGGATTAGGTGACGATGTTGATGGAAGAGTATGAGAATTATGTTTGGTCTTGTTAGTTGTGTTGGTTTGTTGATTATAGCACAAAACCATTTTGAAATCTTCTTTTTTTTCTTTTTTTTTTGTAACTAAATACACCTCAGAACATATACAAGCAAACACTCTGCCAAGGGGTGAAAGCTAAAAAAGAGCCTCTCAGTTGACTATAATAATGTGTATTTTCGCAGACCACATAAATGAAACTGAGCAGTGTTTTTCAGAGGACTAGCACAGGGTGGTGCTACGCAGGGGGCAAGCGTAGCTGTTCCTTTTGTTTTTAAGTGGAGCCCTGGCCCTAAACACATGCCCCCTTTGTGGGGCACACGTGCATATCCCTCTTTTTCGCCCCACCCTCCTCTCACTGTTGGACGAAGGCACAAATGCAGAAGAAGTGGGTGTGGTTTAAGGTGGGGGGTCAGACTAGCCAAGCCAAGCCACGTCACATCAAGCCAAGCAGACCCCTCTTGCTTGAGCAAGTTTTAATTTGCAGAGACTGAGATGCTGCAGCACCAATGGACTCGTTCACCCCTCTCTCTCTCTCTCACACACAAACAAACATGTGCCTGCAGATTTGTTTTGTCGCTGTGTCTGCGCTCACCTTTTTGATTGATCATTTCATAAGCCACTCAGCCAGCCTGGAATGAACCTCCGTTGGGTTTGTTTTTATGGTGTTCTCCGTGTGTGCTTGCTTGCTTTTGTCACAGTGGGCTGTTTTCCAAAGCGGCAAAGGAATTCTACAAAAATCTCTCCTTATGGAACTAATAAAGTATCAATCCAGCTTGGAATTCCAGGAGTATTTAATACTGTAAAAGCACACTGAGAGGGCAGGATAATGTCTTCACCACATAATTTTTTCAGAATAGCTCATAGTAATGGGAGCGATCTGGTTTTGAGGTTGCGTGTTCAATTAATTATCACTTTTCCGATCTGTGGAAATTCTATTTAAAATAAAATGTAATACATAAAATGTATTACAGTTTCCACAAAAACAAAGACTGGAATAATGATGCTGAAAATTCAGCTTTGCCATCTTGGAAACAAAATTTTAGATCAAATAAATGCAGCCTTGGTGAGCATAAGAGACTTCTTTCATAAACATTAATATTAACAATAACTACCTTTTAATTACTATTAACTAATTACATTTTACCAACCCCAAATTTTTGAACATGTAATTCATTAATTAATTGTTTTTTGTGTTGTGTCTTTATAAATATTTATATAATGTATGACTTTTCATGTAAAAAAAAAAAAACTTTCTCACACTATGATTAAATCTCAAACTCAATTCGTACATTAAAAATTTTGGTGCACAGAGACATTCTCTTTGCTGTCCGTTGAGGTGTCAGCCTCATCGCCCTTTCCTCTCCGACAGTGGCTGAATGTCCGTCTCTCTGAGGCTGTGGAGATATAACATTTTTTTTGCAGCACAGCAAGAGATAGAGAGAGGGAGGGAGAGACAGCAGAGGTTGTCAGTGATGAAAACAACTTGTCTGTTTATCAGAGCATGTGTGTAATTGCTCACAGAAAGAGACACTTTGAAAAGCCTGAGATGAAAAGGAAGGATAGAAAAATAGGAAAACAAAAACCAGCCCCCCCCTTCTCCCACTGGCTGTCAAACTTGGCTGTGGTCCTTGGTCTATAAATCCCAGTGCCAGCAGCTGGAGACGGAGTGTGAAATAGAAGGGACGAGAGTCAGAGAGAATGACGTTAATTTTTATATATATATGTATATAATATAGCAACAGCTAATCGATGAAATCAATTATTATTGATAAATAATCAACAACGAATTTGATTATCACTTAGTCGCATCTGTGCGCTGTGCTCGGAAACCTTCAGCCAGTCATGTCACCCATTGTTATAGACATAACGCATATGGAAAATAGTGGAAGACACAGAGTGAGCTGCTGCTGGAAAGGCACATGATCTAAGTTATCCGAAACATGAGAATGCGAATGCTTTATTTTCTTTTTTGCTTGTACAGCATGGCCTAGGTACATTCACCGTTTGTTTTCATACTTTTCATCTTTTAAAACATTAAAAAATCTTACTGACCCCAAACTTTTGAACGGTAGTGTACATATATATAATATTTGTGTTTAAATATGTTATTATGTGTATGTACATGAGAGGAGAAGAAAGCAGGGTAAGCATTAGAAAGAGACAGACAGGAAGATGGAACAGCCTCCTTATGAATGAAGATCATATGAAGAGATGCAGCATCACTTTCATTGGAACAATACGGAGTAAGGTGTTGAGGAATCCCGTACAATAAGACCAGCAATCTGTATCAAGACAGTAAACAAAGGTTTAAAGTATTCAACTAAACTTTTTTTTCTTTTTTTTTTTAATTGAAGATGGCCACAGATGCTGATATGTCATTAAATAAAACTATACTGATATTCAACTGTTGATAATCATATTCTGTTACTATCATGGCTGTTTACACACACGGTTTACCTGTACATCCATCTGCCTCTATACAGGACCTAATTCATTCCCCACAGCTTGATTTCTTTCTGTTTCTGGCTTTGATTAAGCATTGTACTCTACTGTCTGTTGCCTTTTCTCTGTATTCATGGGATGAATGGCCAGATTTATATATTTCATCACAATTCAGGCTTTGTCTTAAGAGCCAAATTTGCTGGTAGAATGCGTATTCTCTAAATCTGGCATCTTTGTATTTGCTGTTTAGTTCGTTGTTTTTACAAAGTTTCTTTTTATTTCAGTTTTTCTTATTTACAATAATAACTCTGACATAAGACTGGTTGGTTTGATCCCCGCAAGGAAAGAGACACAAGCCATTTCTGCTGTGCCCTTGAACAAGGCACTTAGCCCTAGGATACACCCCGGGATTGCACTTGTAATAAATTCACGGTTATGTTCTGTGGAAACATTGCGTGAAGGTCACAGAAGCAAATTCCACCCGTCCTGATCGTGTTGTTTTAGATAGATAAAGACTCAACATATTTGATCGCATTCATAATGGAGTAAGCTGTGGCGACGCAGGAAAGTATTTATTTAGAACATAGGAAAAGGTGAGACTCAGACAATTACAAGAACCATATACAGTTTTTTGAGATCTGAATCTGATATTGGTTTGTGGAGATGGCATGCAGAGATCCTGAAACAGGACAAGGAGAAAATTATAGAGGAGAGCTGGCCTGAGCTCCTGGTTCATCATTAGCACCCCTCTGCTCTTCAGCGGACACGTGTCGTTTTGGAGAAAGCAGTTGTTTTGTCATGCATTGAAGTCGTGGCCTTGGTTTAGTAAGTTCAAATAAAGGCCACACAAGCTCACAACAGACTCATAAAATAATCAGGGCTTGGGGCAAAAATATCACAGAAAAGTGACAAATGCTGAAAAGATACTTCAGATGTGCATAATTTTGCCCCAAATTGAAAATTCATGGTGAAAATGCAAGATTTTCAGCAGCTTAAATTTTAGTCTGTTTCTCACATAAAACTATTATATAGTTCAAAAGTTCAAAAGAACAGTGTTTATCTGAAATCTAATCTTTTGTAACATTATAAATGTCTTTACTGCCACTTTTGAATGATTTAATGCATCCTTGCTGAATAAAAGTATTCATTTCTTTAATTTCTTTTCAAAAAAATAAAAATAAAAATTCTTACTGACCCCAAACTTTTGAACGGTAGTGTATAATGCTACAGAAGCTTTGTATTTCAGATAAATGCTGTTCTTTTGAACTTTCTATTCATCAAGGAATCCTGAAAAAAAAAGTATTTTTGAAGGATCATGTGACACTGAAGACTGGAGTAACGATGCTGAAAATTCAGCTTTGCATCACAGGAATAAATTACTTTGTGAAATATATTCAAATAGAAAACAGTTATTTTAAATTGTAATAATATTTCACAATATTACTGTTTTTTACTGTATTTTTAATTAAATAAATGTAGCCTTGGTGAGCAGACGAAACTTCTTTTAAAAACATTAAAAATCTTAGTGGTTCCAAACTTTTGGACTGTACTGTACATTTTATCAGTTCATGCGATCCCTGGGAATCAAACCCATAACCTTGCATTGGAATATGGTGCAGGAGTCATAAGAATGTGTTTTGATACTTTAAGATTCAATTGGTATTGACACAAATTTCACAATTCGATTAGATTTACAAACTTGCAATTCCGTTCCAATTTCAATTACATTTTATTCAATAATGATTAGTTTTGGTATGTGTCCGTTACAGTACAAGACAAAATTTCCCAAGGAAAAAAATATATCTAACTAATGCTGTAAACTAGCTACAGGGAAGCCTTGCCACATTGCTATAATATTAAAGGTTAAAATGAACTGCTTTGCAGGCTACTTATATTTTAAATGACTCACAAGTTTTTATAATAATAACATAACTTTTTAATGACACTTTTATACTTTTATATAATGTTTAAATACAAACAAAAGTGTCTGTCATAAAAACATGACTGATTTATTCAGACATACAGTACAGTCCAAAAGTTTGGAACCACTAAGATTTTTGAGATTTGCTGCTCAATAAACATTTATGATTATTTTCAATGTTGAAAACAGTTGTGTACTTTTTTTTCAGGATTCCTTGATGAATAGAAAGTTCAAAAGAACAGCATTTATCTGAAATACAAAGCTTCTGTAGCATTATACACTACCGTTCAAAAGTTTGGGGTCAGTAAGAATTTTATTTTAATTTTTTTGAAAAGAAATTAAAGAAATTAATACTTTTATTCAGCAAGGATGCATTAAATCAATCAAAAGTGGCAGTAAAGACATTTATAATGTTACAAAAGATTAGATTTCAGATAAACACTGTTCTTTTGAACTTTCTATTCATCAAATAATCCTGAAAAAAAATATTGTACACAAATATTTTGTACAATTGTACACATTAAATGTTTCTTGAGCAGCAGATCAGCATATTAGAATGATTTCTGAAGGATCATGTGACACTGAAGACTGGAGTAATGATGCTGAAAATTCAGCTTTGCATCACAGGAATAAATTACTTTGTGAAATATATTCAAATAGAAAACAGTTATTTTAAATTGTAATAATATTTCACAATATTACTGTTTTTTACTGTATTTTTAATTAAATAAATGTAGCCTTGGTGAGCAGACGAAACTTCTTTTAAAAACATTAAAAATCTTAGTGGTTCCAAACTTTTGGACTGTACTGTACTTTAAATAGAACAGGTTAAGTAAAAATTCAATGAATATGCAATATGGTGCATGTATGTAAAATGTCCCTCTATAGAGTTTTTCTAGCTAACTAACGAGTTTATGGTCACTGAATGGCTTTCCTGAGGTAAATGCAACATTACTTGACATTTGTCTACAAGCTTTTTTATTGACGTCTTTCTGCGGTCAAAACATTAAGCTATTACATGAGATGTGATACAGATTTTAGTAAGTTGTACTGTATTTTTCAACATACCTTCTGATGTTCATTCATGTTTATTGCGTACTGTAACTGGTAGTGAAGCGGAAGACATGATTTGTTCACATGCCGCTCTGCTGCTTCGTTTGAAATAAGGCGCTACAGCAATCTGTCACGCCACATTAAAGAGTTCAAAAACAGAATTTATTTTTTGAATTTCTTACTAAAATTGATAGAATTTGAAAGCTGAGACTTCGTTTCATATAAAAAGTTACAGCACGAAGCTTATTGCGATTTGTTGGATGGGAGGTTCGATACAAAGCTTTGTTCATTCATCAACTGAAAACTGCATAAAAGATCAATTCTCTGGATTTGAGAATCGATATCGGTTCAATTCATATTGAGAAATTGATATTTTGAACCTAGCCCTAGTTAACAGTCTAAATCACTGTCTACTGTTGTTTAATGAAAAGGGCAATTCTACAAAATTTAATTTTATGTTCCATAAAAAAAAAGGAAATCTAATTGGGATAATGTTGAATTTTGTTTTTATTGATGATGTTTTATTTGTATACATTTTCTAATGCTTCTTATGAAATCTAAGGGCATATTCCACACAGAGCATGACTTTTCAGTGATCTTTTTTGCTTGAAATGCAGAAGAGCATGGTGGCGTGGCTTATTAAAAGTGTCATTCCTGAGCAGTGAGAGCTTGCAGGCAGGTGAGTTTGGTTCAGATTCAACAGGAGATGGGAAAAGGCATGTAGTCATTAAAAGGCTTCAGGTGCGGCTGGCGCTCCTCACACCCGGCTGCAAGAATGTTAGCCTGCGGGCGGAATGGGCTGCTGTGGAATTTGCCTTCAAGCTGCTGGTCTGGAGTTGTTTTGCAGCTTCCAAACACACACTGAGGATAAACAACTGTGTAATGGCATATGCATAATTTTATTTATTTTTATTTCATTTCTTAATTTAATTTTAACCATATAAATAATCATTCTTATTTATTTTTTCAAAGACTTTCTTTTGTGGAACACAAAAGGAGATGTTTAGCAGAATGTCCAAGCAGCAGTTCTTCTTGCAAAACATCTTCATTTGTCTTTGTTCAAGGTTGGAATGACATGAGGGGGAGTAAATGATTCATTTCTGTCTAAAATACCCTTTAAGCAAGATCTGTGTTAGACAAACGTACACAGTGTAATCTGACTTTGTGGCGTCAAAAGTTAGCTAATTTCTCTCGATAAGTATCTTTGATTGATGGATCGTACTCCCACTCTCTCTCTCTCTCTCTCTCTCTCTCTCTCTCTGATCCTGTGCTCTGGTAGCAGCCTGTTGTTAGCAGGTCTCGTTTATGTGAGATGGATTGAACTGACATTGTTGATCCTGTTGTTGAATTTCTCTTTCACCACCTGTTTCTGTTTCTATTATAGACAGATAACAAATGACTTACTGCTGATTGAAAACGACCAGTTCTATATATATAAAAGAATGACTGATTCCACTGTACACGCGGTGTGTAAGACTATCCGTTCATTGTTGAACCGTTGTTTATTGGCACCTGATGAGGATTTTTCACAAGGTGTGACTGCAGATGGTTTGTTTTCTTCACATGGCTTGGTGCCAGTGTAAACCATGATAAATTTGATCAACTGTGACTTCATTGTTTACTGTAGGAATTATAGTCAGCATTGACAAACAAGATGAGTTCATACAAGGCTCAACAATAATGATGACCCGGTGACCTGAGGCTCGTTCGGTGTTGTAATTACATCTTGCGTATGTTGGTATTGTTTTTATGTCTCACAAACAAACCTTTGATTTGTGACATTGAGCATTGTTGTGAATTTAACATTGTTAAGCTAAGCATTGTTAAGTTATAATTTTTTTTTGTTTGTTGTGGGGCTACTGAAAATATTGCCTGGCTGGCCAAGTACAAATATAAGCTACTAGCCTGAAAAAAATTAAAAAAGTCCTTGAGCCCTGGCACTGCAATCACTGAAGACCTGTTTGATGGAATATTATCAATCTTTTTAGTTCTAACTTAAAGCCCGTCATTTAGCTCATATTTGACAAGGAGGGTTTAGTTGTGGTTTTTCCAGCTGGATAATTTGTTGGAAAATTCATCCGTGGTACTGCTGATGAGCCAAGCTGTGGAAGAAAGACACGTGATGCTGCTGCTTGTGCTTTCAGGTAGTTCCCTGTATTCTATTAAGACAGACAGAGCCCTTTGTTTGTGTGTAGTTTCCACATGCACACCCATCTGACAATCAACTGCATCAGTATTTGTTCTGGTGGGATAAACAAAGCTCGGTGTGAACAGACCTGTGAATGAGCCCCTCCTCTTTTCTGTGCATTTTACAGAAATGTAAAGAATACAGGAAGATCCTTTTTCAGACACCCTATTAAAAGAGCTCTTGTAAGCGAGCTGTGTGTATGTATGGGTGGATGGATGTGTATGTGTGTGCCTGTTCAGTTAAGCCATTGATTGCAAAGCATGAATGAATCCGTAGATGCTCCAGGCAGTGAGCAGTGTTCAGGCTTTCAACGGACTCCCAGAGGAGATGCTGGTCTGCTTCAAAGTGAGTGCAGCTAAACAGTCACTGTACGACACACAACACTCACACATGCTCTGATGCTCTGGTCTTATATATATATATATATATATATATATATATATATATATATATATATATATATATATATATATATATATATATATATATATATATATATATATATATATGTGTGTGTGTGTGTGTGTGTGTGTGTGTGTGTGTGTGTAAGCAATATCACACGAGTAGCCATGTTGAGTCCCTCCATTGAAACTCATTGTATTTTGTACAGTATTACTGAGAGAGAGATCGCCTAAGCGAGCATTACCTGTGTCTGATATAACATTCATTCTGCAGGTCGATGTCCATAATATTATATCCATTATAAAAATCCATTTGAATGTCTGCTGAGGAAAGCATCTTTGTATTTGTCTTTTTTACAGTTATAACAAAGTCCCTTTCAATTTAAAAATCTCTTGCGACTGACTCAATCATTCACTCGTAAAGTTTGCCGCCATCTAATGGAGTATTAATATAACTTTCACTCAGAATTCATATTACACACTAATGGACCCTTTCTCAATAGCAAATACAACATATTATTTATATAAAATAATATTTATTGAACAACAATATTTAAATTAACAACAATAGCCATTATAAATGACAACAAGAAATAAACACAATTGAACAATTCAGTCAAACGTACAAAAGCAGTGCTCTACAGGATGTAAGTTAAATATAGCCTTAATATTAAATTATTACATTTAACATAGCCCAATTTGATTTGCTCAGGAACAAGTAATAGATTAATAAGACCAAATATTGCCTGTTTTATGTACCCAAATTGAATTATATCTCATATTTAACCACTGTAAGAGCCAGCGGCAAATCCCTGTAGCACTGGCCGAGATGAAGCTGTTCTCTGCGGGTACACGAGCACCGACGGCCTGGAGCTTGCATTTCCAAAACCGTCTTCAAATTGTGAAATAGGCGCTATGATTGAATTTCAAATTGTGAAATAGGCGCTATGATTAAATATGAGTCACATATTTCAGGTCTAAACAACTACATTCTCGCTTAAAAAAACTCTTAAAACTACAGTTCATGGTAAAACAAGTGTAGTATTTGTAAAAAAATAAATATGGTGGATTTGCTCGGCTGCCATGACAGTCACTTCAAGCGGAGTGATACAAGAAAAGGTAGGAGTGCTGTTATCACTAGAATATAGAACGGCTCAGAATCAGATTCGAGATCCAGAAAGAAAGTTTTATATACACACACACACACACACATATATATATATATATATATATATATATATATATATATATATATATATATATACACACACATATATATATATACACACACACATATATATATATATACACACATATATATATATATATATATATACACACATATATATATATATACACACATATATATATACACACATATATATATATATATATACACATTCCAAAAAAGTTGGGACACTGTACAAATTGTGAATAAAAAAGGAATGCAATAATTAGCAAATCTCATAAACTTATATTTTATTCACAATAGAATATAGATAACATCAAATGTTGAAAGTGAGACATTTTGAAATATTGGATCATTTTGGATTTCATGAGAGCTACACATTCCAAAAAAGTTGGGACAGGTAGCAATAAGAGGCCGGAAAAGTTAAATGTACATATAAGCAACAGCTGGAAGACCAATTTGCAACTTATTAGGTCAATTGGCAACATGATTGGGTATAAAAAGAGCCTCTCAGAGTGGCAGTGTCTCTCAGAAGTCAAGATGGGCAGAGGATCACCAATACCCCCAATGCTGCGGCAAAAAATAGTGGAGCAATATCAGAAAGGAGTTTCTCTGAGAAAAATTGCAAAGAGTTTGAAGTTATCATCATCTACAGTGCATAATATCATCCAAAGATTCTGAGAATCTGGAACAATCTCTGTGCGTAAGGGTCAAGGTTGGAAAACCATACTGGATGCCCGTGATCTTCGGGCCCTTAGACAGCACTGCATCACATACAGGAATGCTACTGTAATGGAAATCACAACATGGGCTCAGGAATACTTCCAGAAAACATTGTCGGTGAACACAATCCACCGTGCCATTCGCCGTTGCCGGCTAAAACTCTATAGGTCAAAAAAGAAGCCATTTCTAAACATGATCCAGAAGCGCAGGCGTTTTCTCTGGGCCAAGGCTCATTTAAAATGGACTGTGGCAAAGTGGAAAACTGTTCTGTGGTCAGACGAATCAAAATTTTAAGTTCTTTTTGGAAAACTGGGACGCCATGTCATCCGGACTAAAGAGGACAAGGACAACCCAAGTTGTTATCAGCACTCAGTTCAGAAGCCTGCATCTCTGATGGTATGGGGTTGCATGAGTGCGTGTGGCATGGGCAGCTTACACATCTGGAAAGGCACCATCAATGCTGAAAGGTATATCCAAGTTCTAGAACAACATATGCTGCCATCCAGACGTCGTCTCTTTCAGGGAAGACCTTGCATTTTCCAACAGACCACATACTGCATCAATTACAACATCATGGCTGCGTAAAAGAAGGATCTGGGTACTGAAATGGCCAGATCTTTCACCCATAGAAAACATTTGGCGCATCATAAAGAGGAAGATGCGCCAAAGAAGACAGCTGAGCAACTAGAAGCCTGTATTAGACAAGAATGGGACAACATTCCTATTCCTAAATTTGAGCAACTTGTCTCCTCAGTCCCCAGACGTTTGCAGACTGTTATAAAAAGAAGAGGGAATGCCACACAGTTGTAAACATGGCCTTGTCACAACTTTTTTGAGATGTGTTGATGCCATGAAATTTAAAATCAACATATTTTTCCCTTAAAATGATACATTTTCTCAGTTTAAACATTTGATATGTCATCTATGTTGTATTCTGAATAAAATATTGAAATTTGAAACTTCCACATCATTGCATTCTGTTTTTATTCACAATTTGTACAGTGTCCCAACTTTTTTGGAATCGGGTTTCTATGTATATACATACATACGTTTGTATGTATTTGTGTTTTGTGTGTGTATAATTAATAAATAAATAAATAAATAAATAAATAAATAAATAAATAAATAAATAAATAAATAATTCTGAGTGATGAGGCAAATTAATTGCTGAATCAGAATATTTACTCAGATTTGATCAAATAATTTAATCGATTCACAAAAATGAATTGAACTTACCAACTAAACAGTGTTTTTGCTACTGAAGTTTAAATCATATAAATATTGATTTATTTGTTTGTTTAATTTATAGGATACTTTCCAGCTGCATATTATTTTATGTTGTATGAGCAGTATGTTCTTGTGTAGTCAGCTTGATTAATCTTCTGAACTTTTTGTACAGTCTGATCGTGATGTAGTGATCCAAAGAGGTTGCACAAGGATCTCTGTTAAGAATCATTTTTGTTTGTTACGTGCCTATTTGTTAGTTCATCTGGGATGGGCATAAACCATATCCTCGGGGGGGATCTGTGTTTGTTTGTCATAAATACCTCCACGTCGTTCTGAATCACAGGCGTTTTCTTTACTACTTATTGTTCGTTTGTGTATAATGATACAGTGTAGTTGCCTGAAGCATCACTCTCGCGCTCCTTCTGTTTCTGAGATGCCAGAGAGTGTCTTTGGCCCCCGTCTGGTTGAACCCAGTACTGCTCCTCTCCCATCAAGCTGAGTGTGTGTGAGGTCTCAGTCTACAGGGAGACAAAGGGCATATTTTTCAGTTTGGAGGCCCTGCAGTGGGCTAGAGCTCAGTGGTGCTGCATTGCCTTGTCATTGTCACAGTTGAGAGAGAGAAGGGAACCGGGGGCTGGGGTGGAGAGTAGGGGAGTGGGGGGAAGGGGGGTCACTTCTTGCTTTTTCAGTGCTCCTATGTTTCCCCTAGCTGTGTTCGTGGCACAACATTGCACAATGGGGGCTTTTGTTTGTTGGGGGGTGGAAGCGGAGGCTATTCTGTTTCAATCATTTCTGGAAGTCCTGTGTTTGCGACGTGGTGGGGGCTTAATGCTTTCCTGTGGCTGTCTGTTGTTCCCTCTCTCTCCTTTTATTCAGTCTTTCTCTCTTTTTAGCCTCTCTCCATCTCTCTTGCTTCATCTCCCTTTCAGTCTTTATGTTGCTTCTCACTTGTCTGCCTCCTCCTTGCCTTAAAGGGATAGATCACCTAAATTAAGATTCTGTCATCATTTACTCAGTCTCATGTTGTTCCAAACCTGTATGAATTTTTTTTATTCTGTGGAGCACAGAATAGTAGGAATATTGAAAGAAATGTGTTCGTCGCTCTACTACAATAAATGGGACCTGGAGATTTCAAACTTCAAAAAGGCCAAAAAAACTCTGTACTGGCTTATTTAACTCTATATTCCAAGACTTCTCAAGTCATACGATAAATTAGTAACAGAATCAGACTAAAGCGCAAAGTATACTTTGGTTTTTACACCAAATGCATAGTATACCATTTGATGTTGATGTGTTCAACACATTCATTAAAAAAAGTTTCATCTTTGTCCATAGTCTGCGCTATTTCTCTCCAGACATTATGAGCAATAAAAATGTGTTCGTACTCGTTTAAACTAGAGTCTCTTAACCCTTTAAGACCGGATGGAGCGACCGCACTCCCATTTGCGTGTCTCTCTTTAAGAGCCAATAAAAACTAAACCCATATAGGTAGCACAAAAATTCTTTTTGCATACAAAACCAGAAACTTTACACGTTCATATGAAGCCTCCCACATGCTCCTGTTGCATTGTTTTCGCCCTCTAATGAGTCTGAGTAATATGCATTTACAACAAAAACAGCACGTAGATTTCACGTGCTCATAACTTCATAAAAAATGCACAGATCATAGACACATCATAGACACAATGGCACATCATCATTTAAAGCATATTCTCATGATTAAAATGAACCCAAAATTAATATAATATATATTGCGTTGATCACAAGATATTACTCATGGAATGATGTAACATACTTGGCTAAAAACATGTCTCTCATCTTTTTGGTATGCAGTGTGTATCCAATATTCCCGGACCCATCCATGTTCGCTTTCCAATGTGGAATAACACAAAATATATATAATTTTAAAGCTTAGAAACTCAGCTTTTTAATGCATCTAATCATTTGAAAAACTCCTAACGAGTGCTGAGAAGTGCCTCTAAACCGGAGTTTACCACCCGTGGGCGCCATCTAGCTGCGAAAAAATGAATAGCACTTTATGCAACTATACTTTATGCTATCACCACAAAATTTGAACCAGATGCAGCTCACATATAGGAGAGCATTACCAAAAAAGAAATGTTCTCCGTTCTTATTGCCTTCCTGAGTTATTCCATGTCAAAATTATATCAGCAGTTTCTCAGCATGAAAATGTAATGTAATGTAATTTATATTTTCTAAAAATGTAAAAAGTGTTGATATCAAATGGTACCTACCTTTTGACTCTCCTTGCTACAGTCTTTACTTTTGTGTATGTCGCTCAGAAAAAAAAAAAAAAACTTCAGGTCTTAAAGGGTTAAAATGCCTCGTACAAATGTGCTTCCGCCTTTCCGTATTCAACTTATGAAAAAAGCTTAACTGACGTTGCGTGAGCTTTTTGAACTGCGAGAGGCCTTACGCTTTCTTCGTAAGTTGAATACGGAAGGCGATCTAGTGGAAGCTAGTTATTTTACTTTATAACATGTTAAATATAGATATTTTGCTTACACAAACGCATCTCTTCAGAAGGCGTTTATTAACACCCCCCCCGGAGCCGTGTGGAGTACGTTTATGATGGATGGATGCACTTTTTTGAGCTTCAAACTGGTGGTTTCTGTGCACTGCCATTATAAAGCTTGGGAGCATCATGGTGATTATTAATATAACTCTGATTGTATTCGTCTTAAGGAAGAAAGTCATATACACCTACGTCTTGAGGGTGAGTAAATCATTTGGTAATTTTTATTTAAAAGTGAACCAATCCTTTAAGACAGTGCACGGATCCAACATACTGCTACACATGCGTTTTCTTTCTCAACCGTTTACATTCACTTAAGACATAACCGACTGTTTACGAGGATATTTACCAAAACAGTATTTTGCTATTTTTGTGTTTAGGCCATTTGACTGTTGAGGCCCATTTGCTTATGCGTACTCTTTTCCGTCTCAGAGCGCGTGCACAGAAAGCCACCTGGGGAACAATGTCTCTTTCGCACAAATTCGCAGCTTAATTTGCTTTTAATAACACTGATTAATATCAGGCACGTCCCGCAGTTTAGCAACAGTAGACTGCATTTTACAACACTCGCTTGATTGGGATGTTAAGTTTAGCTTTTAGGGAGGAAAGAAAGTGTACCGCAATGTGGCAGCGGCGCAATAATGGTTTTGCCTCGATAATCTTGTTTTCATAATCATTGGAAACCAAAATTAAATTCGAAAATCTATTATGTTTATTCGCACAACCCCAGGAGACTGGACATGAGACGAGGAGTGAACTGAAGAGGTGATTTGGCCATCTGCCTTGCTCTGCTTTTCCGCATACAGCTACC
Source organism: Megalobrama amblycephala (assembly GCF_018812025.1). Classification (NCBI taxonomy): domain Eukaryota; kingdom Metazoa; phylum Chordata; class Actinopteri; order Cypriniformes; family Xenocyprididae; genus Megalobrama; species Megalobrama amblycephala. Next base: position 13,147,653 of record NC_063062.1, on the reverse strand, counting down.
CCCCCCCCCACCCCACGATCAGCCACGTGCTTCTAACCCCTTGATTCCTCCTGTCGTGCTCCGAGCACATTTCACCTCTTCCTTACGCAGAGCTCTCGCAAAATCTCCCCCTTAATCTGACTAAGGGCTAATCTGTTTTGGGATGGGGGGGCCAGACGAGGCTTACCAGACTGGCTGACTCGCTCTGTCAAACACCCGCCTTCCCTCCATCCATCCGTCTATCCATCATCCTGCCGGCACTGCCAGACAAGAGACACCTGTCTGCTACAGAGATCAATGCTGCCAGCGGTGGAGGCCTGTCTAAATCATCCAATGATCACCTCTCTCTCTCCCTGTGCATGTCACACTGTAGTTGTTGGTGTATTTGAATGATTTTGGTAAAGAAGAAACTGTATCCTAAATGATATGGTTTGATTTCTGCTGTTTATTAAGTTTGCCTTTCAATTTCCCTTGTGTCTTGTGGTTTATGGCCCCTGTACCAGCTCTGACATGAGAATGAGAGAGAAAGCGAGAGAGAGACAAGTAAACAAACTCTGAAAAGAGGAGGTGAAACAGGAGAATAGAATAATGATGTCACTGTCAGCCAATGAGAAACGCGCACCATAGAGCATTTAAGGGCTGTCAGCTGTCCTGTTCCATCCTCATCACAGTACACACACAGTGACTATGTTTGGAATGGAATACTAACTGCACAATATACACTGCATACTATTAAAAAAATAAATAAGTACAATTCAAATTATGCAATGTTAACCATTTCAAACAAGTACACTCTAAAAAAAATGCTGGGTTAAAAACAACCCAAGTTGGGTCGAAAACGAACAAACCCAGCAATTGGTTGTTTTAACCCAGTGGTTGGGTTAAATGTTTGGCCAGCGCGCTGGGCAGTTTTATTTAACACAACTATTGTTTAAAAATTACTAAATGTCTGGCTTAAAATAAAACCCAAAATAGGTTGGAAATTAAAAATCAGACACATAACAGTAATAATCAAAGGGTGAACATTTATTAACAAGCCATTCAATAAATGTTTATTGTTTAATTATTTAATCATTAAACTTATTAATAAATGTTCATTTATTAAACATATTAATAAATGTTAATTTCCAACATACTTTGGGTTCATTTTAAGCAAGCAATATTCCATTCTCTCATATTCTCCGTTATTTTGATTCAGGCACTATTTTGAAGTTGTTTCTTTCTCATCCGTTTAAACAGTCCCTCTGCATCAGTGTTACAAGTAGATGTGAGAGGAAATGGCCATTGTCAGTGTCAGTACTTATAACATCTGATTTCCCTGCAGAGCACAAGCCCTAAAACTACATGCCTAAATTATGAATTGTACTTTTGCTATTACAATTTGAGAACAATTCAGTTTTAGATATTGAATCTGAAATGTTAAAGCTTGATTTAATAATTTAATGGTGCAAACATTCTCTGTATAAACTGTCCCTTTGAGGAGACGCATATTGACTGATGAGGACTGAACGGTATGTGTTCTGCAGATTTGGTGAGAGGGTTGACACACAGTCTGATTAATACAGACCATAAACACTACCCTTTTTTTCACACTCAGCTGCACATGTGTAACTGCATTGCCTTATTTAGCCGTGAAGTTAATGAGGACAATCTATTACAAGGATCATTGTTTATCACAGTAAAACAGCTGCTTAGTGTAATCAAATCTTTTTAATCCCAACTGTAAGCCTTATGGTGTAGTTCACAGTCCTCCGTAACAACAGGGGGCAATAACAGAGTATTGCAATCACAGCTTCCCTGCTGTTTACGTTGGTTTGTGTGCGGATGAATCTCGCATAATTAATTTCAGCCCATAATCAAAAGAGAAAAAAGAAATTATATTTTGCAAAAAAAAAAAAAAGACAAATGAGTTTTGCATTGTGACTTAAAATTCATGACAATTATTTCTCTTATCCTACTTTTATCACCATAATGCAAAATATTTACATTTTCATTTCTATACTAGTGACAAAATAAAATGTTTATCAAATATAAGCATTCATACATTGCGGTAGTTTAGTACTGCCTTCTAAGCTTTTTAAAAAAAAATTTTTTTTAAATTGTTAATTTCAAAAAATCTTATTGCTTTGTTTTCTACATCCAAAGATAGTTTCTTATTCTCTTCAACTGATTGTCAGGTGAAATATGACCAAGACATAATTTGTCATTCAAATAAGTATAGTCCTTACCAGAGATAACTGTTTGACCTTTTTACACTCATAAGCATTTATGAATATTAGCTCTACCTTTATCTTTGATATTATAGTGTTTGTGTCATGAACACATTTTGGCATAATGAAAGTTGGTGAAATAAGATCGCTGTGTCGGCTTTCAAGTGAAATTGGGCCTGTGGCGTTTTGGCTCTGGGTTTGAACCCATGGTTCTGTGTCCCACTTATCAATAAAGACAGAATCTCATCAGTCCATTTCACATGAAAGCACAGAAAAACAAAGCTCTGAAAGGAAGAGGGGAGGTCGAGCTTGCTCAGCTCACTAAAGCCAGCTGCTGCCTCTGAGGGTGATTGTGCCTCGGGTCTTGTCCCTCTCTGAGAACAAAAACGGGCCACACACACAACCTCTCTGCTCCTCTCCCAAAATAAATAAAGGAGCAGAGGAGTCTGTATATATGTGTGTGTGGTGCCAGATGATGAATAAGTAGCCACCAGTCGCCCTCTTGAAGTCGGGGACGCTGGCCAGAGCAGCAGCAGAGGCACGCACGCTTTGCAACGACCCAAAACTAGACGCGGCAAGGCAGAGGCAAGGAGCACCGCAGACAAATGTAGCAGTCTGTCAGCATGTTTTTCATCAGGAAAAGAAACAGAGACTTCAAAGGATGTTCGTTTAAGTGTTCACACACATTTTGCTTATTTTATTGTAAAGTAAAACTAACAAACAAAAAGTTTTGTTTTAAAAACAAATATGTTTTGTTAAAGGTAGGGTAGGCAGTTTCAGAGAGGTTAGCAATAGCAAGCTAGCTTTGAAACCATAAAATCCCACCCCCTCCCTTCAGGGCGCTCTCCAAACCACACGAACAGCCAAAGCAGAGTCTGCAAAGCCTCACAAGAGATGGCATTAAATTACATAGCACATAACATTACAATAATAATGAATGTAAATAACTTGGAGTGCTAACTTTTACCACCTGACTGCTGCAGATTTGTATGGCATTTATAGTGTTGTCATACAAATGTCATGTGTTGGCATCTCTTAATTATGGTAATTTACGAAATGGCTTGAAAGCAGCATAATCTCGTTTTGGTTCAGGAGGAACTTTTTGGTGTTTGGTGACTGTCTTGTCTACAGCTCTGCATAGCCTCATGAAACACACTGATGACGTGATGTCTGCACGGGGGTATGCAAATACAGGTTGACAGGCAGGTGGGAAATTCTATTCGAACGAAATGCAATGATTGGATAAATACTTTTTGGTCCTAAGACTTCCACAGAAGATATATGTACATATTTTAATATTTAAACCACTTCTATTATTGATTGGTATCAGGATGTGAAGAGAATTTCAACCAATATGACAAAAAGTGTTTATGAAAACATTGTCTACCCTACCTTTAACTGAAATTAAAATAATGCATGCAAAAACAAAGTAGTGCAAGTAGCCAAAAAACTGAAATGGAACTAGAGAACATAGATATATCTGTACCATATTAGGGTTTTTTTTTTTCAATTATTTATTGATGTCAGTCAATATTGGATATATGTAGGCTTATATTGGCTGTTTAAATGTTCATTTTCATTTCCCATATTTTTACATTTAAATTACCTTGGCCGTCATCTAAAACTCACAAAAATTTCAAGTGTAACTTCAGTCATTTTTCAACACGCATTGTATTGTCGGTAGTATGTTTAAATGAACAATATTTACTCGTTCTCTGTGCTTCCTTGACCGAGAAATTCTGGCGGACTTTCGACAGCTCCAGGGCTTTCGTGAAACCTACAGATTATACTTCCACATTTTTGTATCCCGGACAGTTGGATCGACAGAGGGTTATTAACAGAACAGATATTGTAAGGGTAGGCTTATCATTGAAAATTGTATCAAACTATGTCTACTCTTTAAACAGCAAGAAGGAAACACTATGGCAACAGCTTTCTTACCTGTACACGACAGTGTTTTGCTTCGGCAGGTACTGACGGAACAGCAGTTTCTTTCAGTTTTTCCCTTCCGTTTGGCCAAAAACACAGTGTTCGTGGTCATCCAGTTTGAAATGTTGAATACAAACACAGAGGTTTTTCAGATTTTCCATTGTGACACCATGAAAAGTTGACACCATTATGACAAAGTTTGCTAAGAAGTATTTCCTACTAAAGCAAGTGGGTATTTGACTCTGGTAAGTGTATCCATAGTACTGGTGGGAGTGGCTTTGGATGGCAACATGCTCAGTGCATTATAGGTGTTGAAGTTTTCCTACCTATTTGGCAAAAATGAAGACAACAGCCTTTTTTGTCTATTTTCTCTAGTCAGGTATCACCAATTTAAATTTTTTTCACCTTTCTACTGTATATAGGTTTTATTGAAATCTCATTTTACCAGCGGTGAAGTACCCCTTTATTATTTAAACACACTATTAAATGTCTTTATCAAATCTCAAAATGAATATCCGTTTTTCATACTATAGTTTATAAAATGCGACAAGTTCTCTTGATTTTAGTTTTTGTTTTATGTTAAATTTATTTAGACAAAAATAGTATAGATACTATATATTTTAATAATATCAGCCAATTATTGGTTATTGGCTATTATCATTCATTAAAAACAAAACTGAAATGTAAAGCAAATTTTGAAAGGAATATTAAAATAAAAACAAATTTGAAAATGCAAAACAATAATAATCTAATAAAATCTGGCCTTTGGTCTTTCTTAACATTTAACAAATCTCTCCCCTTTTGATTTTGACTCTTATTCATATTCCCCCATGCTTGTGCACATTACATGCTTTCTGACATCCACAAACCGTTTAACGCAATTTGGAGATTTGCTATCCACCATCTGTCAGATTAGCAGGTTGCTAATGACCTTGTCAGTTTTTGAGGGTAAAGCTGCTGCATCATTTAATCTAGGTTCAAGGAAGAGCCTAGTATACGACTGCCGCCAACATCCGCTTTAAAAGTCGGCCAAATATTTATGCGCTAAACGCTGGATTACTGTCTCCTTCAAGTAAACATAAAATGTAGATGTGGCATTTTGACTCCAGATGTTGTGCTAGAAAAGTGTGTGTGTTTGCCCTGCTAGGATGAAGAGTGTGCCAGCGGTGTTGAAGTTGTTCTGCAAAGCTATTGATGACTGTCTGCAGAAACAAGACTTGACAGAAGCATTCCGTTGAACTCAAAGACTCCTGATTGAGCCTGAGAGAAGACAAGACTCTTGCTGTGCACATGAGAGAGTGTGTGTGCGTGCCTTTTAAAAGAATAATTCACTCAATAATAAAAATCTTGCCATTTATTCACCCCTCATGCCGTTACAAACCTGAAAGACTTGCTTTTGTCCGTAGAACACAAAATCAGAAGTGTATTAGAATGTTCACGCTGCTCTTTTCCATACAATGAAAGTGAATAATGAATAAATGGATGTTTACACATCCTCACAGGTGATTCCGCATTTTGCACTGTAATGTTTACGCACACCCGTAGCAGGTATTTTAGTGTGAATAAGTTGTGTGTGTGTGTTTCTGTATGAGAGTGTGTTGATTTGTGAAGTGAGTCTGTGGCTCCGGGACAGCAGTGGGGTATTTTCTAACCCCCCATCAGCCAGGCAGCGAGCAGGCGCAGGGCTGCCAGGAAACACAGCACATTTAATGAAGCAAATCTGGGAAGTCAAGTATTTTTAGCAAACTCTTGCGCTGAGAGGAAACACCTCCAAAAGCAGTGGAAAACCAAAATAAAACTTCTCGCCTCCCCCTCTTTCTGAATCAGCCAGACTGTGGTGGCCCATGTCTGTTCGATTTTCGAGAACTGCCTGGTTTGTAGGAGCCTAGCGTGACACTGGCACTGAACACTGTCTGGGTGTGTGTTTGTATAAAACTTCATAGACTAGAGTTGTACTTAAAGAAAGAGAGATTGGCTGTCTGGGTAAGTCCAAAGAGTATTTTATTTTTTATTTTGATATTTTATATCATTATGTTTTGTTTTTAAATTATTTATTACTTAAATATATATTATTTATACATTTGTATTTTTTTTATTTAGATCTAACATGAAATAAATGTTTATTTTGATCATCTTAAAATTGTAACTTTTCACTCCTTGTTATAGTTATTCAGCGCAGTGCCATGGCAGGAATGAAAACAAGGCTGTGAGGGATGGACTTACCGTGTTTTCAATGGCATCCACTGTAAAAAGCTGTATAAAGCTCCTAGATCACTTATAATTTTCCACAGCTCGTGTTGTCTGGAGTTTTTTGTCTGCTGAAATTTCTTGGAAAGATATTTTTGCAGTGTTTCATTGGCAGGAACGATCCAAAAACACATTAAATAACAGTAGAACCCACTGAAGAGATGTTTGTCTATCCCTCACAGCCTCGCTTTCATTCCCGTTAAATATCAATGATGGCACTGCTGTGAATAAGGTCGATGTAGATGATATAATTTTTTTATGATTTAAAAAAAAAAAAATTGTCTCAGACTTCAGATTTTGGCCCTGTTGTATAGTCTTGTTAAATCCTTTGTGTTGTTGCCCATGTTGTGTTTAAAGGTGCAGTAAGCGATTTCTGGTAAACGCTGTTGATATTTGAAATAACCAAAACAAACACGCCCCTACCCAAAAGGATCACACCCCTATCTTGATGCCTCCGCCCCCACATTCACATACACGCTGTGCAACGTAGACATTGATTATGGTGGGAATCTGCGATAACTGAAAGCTGTGATTAATTCAGGTTGAATGTCTAATTGTTATCTAGCTCCTCTACTCCTTCATTGGCATAGTCATCCCTTCCATCCCAAAAAAACAAACACAGATTTCATGAACAGCTCCCTACGTAACACGATAGTCCAAGTAACTAATATATTACAAATGTGACATGATTAAAGGTGGGGTAAGCCATATTTCAAGAACACTCTTTCGAAGTTAGTCAGACCAACACCAACAACAAACTTGTAGCCAATCAGCATTAGGGGGCATATGACGATCGAGGAGACAGAACGAGCAAAAGGGAGATTTGAAGAAAGACTGCAGAAAGAGAGATATGAGACAAAACAAAAGAGCTCAAAAGAATATCACTGGAATGAAGGTTTATGACTGGGCAAGTGCTTTAGAACACACATTAATATTAGAAAAGCTTTCCAGCACTGGAGAGAGCTAAGCGGGAAGGCCTGAAAACAGACGTTTGATTCTGCTTCACACGTGAGTAATAATGTCTGAAGCTGCTTTTTTCGTGAAGCATTATTTTGTTGCATGTCAGCTGTTATAAACAGACATCCACTCCAGCATTGCGTGAGTAACAGAGGCCAGCTAGTGAGAGTTGTGCAGGTAAACCACTGCGCACTGATGACTGCTAGAGAATGCAGTGTCATTGTTAGCGCACTTGCCTTGCCTGCCAGCAGCGATCGGGGTTCGAGACCGACTCGGAGCAGGGTGGTTTGGATTGGAGGGTGCGTTTTGGAGGCAGAGCAATGAAGAGAGGGGTGGGTTTGTTTGGGATGATTTTAGAGATGTTCCGATACCCCTTTTCCATTCCCGATACCGATTCCGATACCTGAGCTCAGGGTATCGGCCGATACCGAGTACCGATCCGATACCTGGGTGTGTATCTGTATATATATATATACTACTAGCCCTGTATGAATTGATAGAATTATTTATGGTGTGCTTCAGACTTATCCCTTAATAAAACAAGAACAAAAACATACAGTGAACTAGAGTATTTTTATTATCTGACGACATACATTTGTCAGTTATATTATTTATTTATTTTAAGTGAAAAAGAACTTCAAATGCAGCCACAAATCTAACACTGTAAACTGAAAAAAGTGTATTAGTTTTACAATATAACTATAAAAACAGTGCAACAAATAAATCTAGGAATATAATTATATAAGAAAATAATCTCTTTAAAACTTGAAGTCCAGAAACAATTTTGTTAAATAAAAATCTCACATTTTCGACGACTGACAGCAGCTGGTCATCCAGAACAATAAACCCAACAATTTTGTCGGTCATCTTTATTTGTCTTTTGAAAGCTTTTCTCTTTGTTTGAATGAAGCTGGCACGCCTCATCCTTCTCCATCTTAAGCGCGTCAAACGCCCGAATCGCTCAATTCGCACCGCGTCATTCACGCGAATCTCGCCGCAGGAAGTCAATTCGCGTCTTTGCATTGACTTAACATGTAAATCACTTGCGCTTATCGCTTCATTCGCGTCTGGTGTGAACGCAGCATTAGCCTTTATGTAACCATTGTGTTGCACGGGGTGACGCGTCTTCAAATGCTTTATTAAGTTATTTGTGTTAAAGTTGCCAATACTTGTGCCACTCGAAATTGCAGCATTGCATATGAGACATGTCGCCGTTTTACTGGTCTGAAATACTGCCAAACAGCAGACATACTGCTAGCGCGTTTTCACTTCTCCGCTGCTCTAAACAGTGGTTGCTTGTGGCAACACAGCACAACTTCCTGTGTTTGCATTCTGAGCCGCGAAGAAGAATTGATTTCCGATTTGCTGCGTTAAGCAAAGATAGCGGGTACAACTAGGTATTGTTTAAGAAAATGGTATCGGATCGGTACGTGAGTTTAAATACTCGCCGATACCGATGCCAGAAATTTTTGTGGTATCGGTGGTATTTCCGATACTAGTATCGGAATCGGAACAACCCTAGATGATTTCAAATATCAACAATGTCCAACAGCATTTTTGAAATCTCGCTTACCCCACATTTAAGGGGTTATAGCGATCACTAAATGGGGAACCAAAAAACCCTCCCCATATATTAGGAGTATGTTATCCCATCTTTTAGACACACTTTGGGAGCTGATGCTTGAAAAGAGCGGTGGAGGAGGTTTAGACGTTCCAGGGGAAGATGACGCACAAGTATATTCAAGCAAAACATAGCATATCAAAACCAATGTTACTCATGTATTGAGAAGAAATAAAGCAACCTCAGCATCCATTTTAAGGCCTCCCCACTCCTTAAGCTCATCTTGTGCGCTGAGCTCTCTTTCCTCCAACATCAGTGGACATGCCCCTAACTGCTGATTCGCTACAAGTGTTGTGTTTTGGTGCTCTGTCTGATCCACTTTTCAACAGTGTTTATCAAAAGTCGCTTACTGCACCTTTAAGTAGTCAGTCATGGTGAGAATGAAAGTTTTGCTTTGTCATAAGGGGTAGGCCTTTTCCGTAACAAATTTTCATTCAATTTTGTGACTATGCATTTTATCCCATATATGGAGTTCCTTTCTTCAAAATTTGGGTATATGTATGTTTTACAACACTGCGTCATTTTTCTATAGATGATCAAGTGTAAGCTAGATGGTGGGAGAGAGAATGTTGGGATTGCCAATACAGACGAATTAATGACTCACACATTTCTTCAAACCCAGTTTCTTTTGTAGAAACAGATGGCCCCAAACTCCAGTAACCTGTTTGGAGAGGCATGTGTGCGTCTATTGGTTTTACCCGCCTAGGTCATGAGCATTGTGGGATTGAGTGGAGGAAACATCCACCTCTCTATGTGTACTGTTGTGGTTATGCAGAGTGTCTAGAATGATCCCAAGTGGGATTGTGTTTCCGGATAAGGATGTGGCTTGATGGAGCCAGGGGTCCAACCGCAGGTCTGCTTAGGGTCCCGTGGCAGCGGAGAGTAAGGTTAACAGTCTGCTTCTCAGAGCACTGTCAGTGGTAACCCGAGAGTGCTTGAGTGCACATGCTTATTCACACGTAAGCACTCAATGGGTCTCGCACATACATGTGTGCAATCATACTCGATATATTGGACATTGCTCTCGCATTTATGCATGCCTTTGGAAGGAGTCTGTTTATATTTATGGTAATACTTTAGTTTAGGGTCCAATCCTCACTATTAACTAGTTGCTTATGAGCATGCATATTACTAGGATATCGGCTGTTTATTAGTACTTATAAAGCACATATTAATGCCTTATTCTGCATGACCGTATTCTACATCCCAATACCTAAACTTAACAACTACCTTACTAACTATTAATAAGCACAATTAGGAATTTACTGAGGCAAAAGTCGTAGTTAATAGTTAGTTAATAGTGAGAATTGGACCCTAATCTAAAGTGTGACCCTATTTTTAAAGTATTCAGTTATGTTAAAATGATCTCTAAATGTCTAATTTTTGATAAATCTGATAGTTCCTGTGATCTATCATCTAATGCTAAATCTTTCATAACAGAACAGAAGCTTCTTTTAAAAACAAAATAATATTAACAATGAGTCGGTTATATTACTTTTGGTATAAAGTAAAATAAAAGTCCAAAACAAAAGTAAAAACTATATTTAGCTGCTTTGTCAAAGTTGAACACACAATCTTTTCCACTTGTTTTTGTTTTAAATATTAATTATAATGAATTATTATAATAATAATGATTGTTCATTATAATTAAATATAATTGTTTAAAACTAACATAAAATAAATGTAAATAGTCCAAAACAAAAGTAAAAACATAACTAAAAAAAATGAAAATATAATCTTTTCCACTTCTTTTTTTAAAACATTATTTATATTTATTATTTAATTATAATTAATAAATATTATAATTGGTTGTACTTAACATATAAACATACCATAAATATTTGTGGTAGAAAATAGTGATTTTCTCCTAAATATATATTTTTAGATGTCGTTATTCATTATGATATATGTTTGTATATTTGTCCAAATCATAAAAACACTAGTCACTTTTGTTCGATGTTTAGTCTTCGATAACATTTCATCAAACAAGCACAGCTTAGCTGTTGGCTGGCTGGAAAAAGTGCATATGTAATTACCATGGTTACAGCACCCCCTCACTCTCCCCACACCAGGGAGGACTTGTTTACCACTTTTCTACTTCAGTCAATGACATGCCAATCATTGTGGACCTCCCCCTCTGGTCTCCAATTGGTCTAACTGTTCACCTCCTAGACCCGCCCCTTCAGGACTTACTATCAAAACACAAAATGAGGTAGTATGCTGTGCAAGTGCAAACATCAGGCTTTTTATAGTTATTAGTTATAACAACTGATGCATATTGTTAGGACTGTTATTATATTATATTATATTATATTATATTATATTATATTATATTCAGGGAAATACTGTTATACTGTTTTTCATCCAAATCATTTTAAGTATTCTGTCAAATCTTTTCATTTACTCACCCTAATGCTGTTCTAAATTCATAAAACAAAAATGAAGACAAAAATAAAGATACTTTTAATTTTCTCATCATTTTTGTCCATTCATCCATGAAAGTTATGTAATTAATGTGTAAAAAAGTACTTAGAATGTAAAAGTAATCTATATAAATGAGGGTGAGTAAATGATGCATGATTTATTTTAATCTCAGTCTAGATCTGGATATTGGAATGAACAGTTGCAGACTAGGCACCTCAGTTTGTGTAAACATCCCTGTACTTGTTAACACATCCATATGCAACTTGCATGATTTGAAAATTACTGTTAATAATGATGCAAGCCTGTGATTCTTTTATTGCAAAAAGTGTGACGTGCATGAATCCCAGACACGTTTGTTGCCTCAGTAAGGGCATCTGTCTGCGTTATTGTGCTCTCCCTCAGTGGATTTGTTTTGCACCATAGAGGGGACTTTCGGCAGTCTGCCTGCACTGGGGCCTCTCACTAGGTCACGTTATCCCAAATCTAAGAATACAAACATATCTCAGCCATCCATGCCTATGTGTACCTCGACTCTGCAGCAGCAACAGAAGCGAGATCTTCCTCCAGATGCATGTATTTGTCATTTAGGCATACAGTTCGGCATGTTGTGGAATTCAAGAGGGGTTAGCCTTTTTTTTTCTCCCCTCATGCGCATGTGCTATAGCACCGTGACGCCCAAGCATTTTTTTTCCAGCTTCAGCGAACACTATTGAAGCACATTACATTGTGAGCCAAGAAGCACATGATGCATTAATAAAAAAAAAAAAATGCCTGCCATTGTTAAAACAAAACAATAAATTGTGTCTGCACCAATGAAGCAATCATAAAATTCAAGCAAAATACCTCACATTGATTTTTTTTTTTTTTTTTTTATTCCATCAGTGTCCTGAAATGTGTTTTTGTGGCTGGTGCCGAGCCCAAGAGGATTAACATTCTGCTCTGAGATTACCCGTTTTAACATTCTAGTTATTCTTCACATAGCCCACTGAGTTAAGACCCTAAGACAGAACGGCATCCAAGTGTGTCAGTGGTTTCGTCCAGGGATAATAACACTGTTTTTACCACATTCCTCTTAAACGATTGCGTCAATCCAGAAGATTTTGCATTTAACCTTTTATATAATCAGCTCCTATGTCATTTCAATTGCTCCTTTGGAAGTCATTGTAGCAGTTTGTAGCACCGCAGCGGCAGTGTATATGTGGTCTGACCGTTCGGCTTTCCGAGACGGAGAGGAGAAGGGAGGGCTGGTCAGCTCACTGCAGAGCTGGTCAGCAAGCGGTTGTCTCCCTCATGACTGCTCAAAGGAGCAGACAGGGTCAGTCACATCAGGACCGTCACGCCACAAGGCCATGCACAAGTAAACAGGCCAGATCATGTGTAACCTTTACATTTAGCGAGTTGTTTCTGTTGTATTAAATGCATTTGTTTTTTGATCCACTGTCAACTTCCTTGTTAGGTAATGCAACGTTCTTGTGAAGTAGTAGAAACCCACCATGCCTGGCATAGCAGAGTGTTGAGTTTAGTAGTGTGGAAATAGGTGCGGTACTCACACCAACTATAAATAAAAGACCATATCTTTGGTTTACCACAGGAAAATGAAGTAATATACTGATTGTGATGCTGCATTTTTGTTTTTCTCATTTGTTCTTCAGTCAGCCCTAATAGTCTTCCTGTCCTGCAGAAGGCATGCGTGTCTGAAATATTTCCTCACTGAGGAATCACTGTAGGTGTGGGATGGAAGAGCAGTTTGCTTGGGGTGCCCCCTTTTGGTGGCTTTCCAAATAATGAATAACTTCCTGCTTCCACTCACTACAATTGTGTATGTAAAAGGATTAGAGAGCACTAGCGAGCCAGGAATGCTTATGTTTAGGCTTTTTAGCTTGAGCGTAATTCAATTCTCAGGTAGTTAGAGGACCATGAGATATTTAAGGAGACGTGATTGAGTTGGTTAGGGTTGGAATTAGAGCTGGAAAGTGTGCTGCTATTAATAGTCTATAAAAGGGCCATGTGGCTATTTAAGGAAATGCAGTTCTCATTTACAGATCCACGCTATTCTTGTTTTTTGATTAGTATAATAGAATATTGTTAATACTAGATTTATAGGATTGTGGTTTAAAACTTGAGCAGTTTTTCACATTATCTTGTGCTCTTTTTTTTTGTTGTTGTTGTTTCAGTAAACACAGATAAATGTGCACTTCAATGAGATGATACCATCTAACTGGCATATGGACACATGCAAAGTTTTTGACTTTCACGCAAAGTTATGAAATGTAGGGACATCTTTTCTTCTGTATTGTGACATACGTTTGAGTAACAGATTATAGAGGGAAAAAAGTAGGGCGGGGTTTTGGTCCCTTGCATCGATTGTTGATTAGATTTTTGAGATGTGAGCATTGCTTATATGGATGATTAAGATCTATATAAGATCATAATAAGATCTATAACATGCATTTACAAAATAGGCAAGTTTTTAGTCACATTTACAACCATTTCAGTCACAGTCTGGAGCCCATTATCCTGAATGGCCCCACCCACCATGGAATCTTATTGGTTCACAATTTTGCTTTTCATAACTGCCTATTAAACATAAAAAAAATCTTCTGTTATCTGTGGTTGCGTCATGCAGTGCAGCAGTTTTGTGAATAAACGCATTACTTGTGAACTTCAGATACAGGCTAAATAATTATTTTTACCGTTTTGTATGCGGCGAATGGCTGTTTTGAAAGGTTTTCACAATTGATTGTTGTTTTTCTCTCACTGAACTTAGGAATTAAACTAAGGAATGTACTAGTAATTTCTGTAGGGTGGCTTATGATGTGGCAGAATGTGCTGAAGAATGCTAAGCATCTCAACTGGCAGGAGTAGGAAAAGTGTCTCCACCCAGGCCAATTAAGTCCTTACTGATGTTTGTTTCACTGTGGAGAGTCAAGAGTGTGTAAAATCACGTCCCACTGCTGTGGGATCTCTTCATTGTAACTCTTTTCATATGTAAGCCAATAGACAACTAAGCAAACATACACTGTGATGGTAATGAGGACAGATGCGGTATGATTAGCATGTCTCGGAGAGATTTTTGTTTAAGTAAAAATACAAACAAAAAAGTAAGAGTCCTTGCTGTGTTGGGAATGATGAAGGTCGTGCAGAGGGGACAAACTTTTTCGCGGGTGAAATACAGTTTTTTCAATAGGAATCTGTAGGGCTGTAACGATATGCGATATGAAACCGAAATCGCGATACGCAGGTCCACGAACCTGTATCGCGATGTGAGAAGGCAGAATCGCGACACACCCCTTCCAACTCCCAGAGTTATCCTTCCTGTCCAGATCCAATGCTACCACATTTTTAAATTACTATACGTATTAGGGGTGTAACGATTTATCGTAGATGGTGTGTCTCAATCAGCTCTCAGTTCAGTAAGTGTTTCGGGCACACATTGAATCTTGCAAGCAGGTTTAAACCTTTCTCATGTCAGTCTCTTGCATGGTCGCGTGAGAAAGTCGTGGCTTTCTTTCACCGCAGTGCACAGCAACAGCTGTGCTCACAGAAAAGCAAAAGACGCTTGCGATGCTTTGCTTTAAGTTAGAGGCCGTTCACATATTGCGTCTTTTCCGCGTGCAAGTCAGTTATTATTTTCAAATGTAGCCGGGCGGCAGGCGCGCTCATAATGGGATCAACGCGGTCGCGACGCGCATGCAATTCTCAACTTCTCAGAATGCCGCAAGCGCACCGCAGGTCGTGTGACAAGAATCAACCGATCAGCTATGGCCTTTCCGTAACAAAACATCAAAAGCTCAACCGAACAGCTGATCATAGCTGTACATGGTGGTTTTTATATCTTATCTCCATCAATATATCTCGTAGTAAAACTAATGCAAGGGCTATAATTTATCCTTTGCAGAAACATCCTGATCCTCTTGGAGAGCTCAGTTCATGGTTGCATAGCAACGACCGACGCCACAGGAGCGCAAGCGCTTTGGAAAGAAGGAGAAGCGGTGCGGCCGCGCCTTCCACGCGTTTTTAGACGCGATATGTGAACGGCCCCTATTCATAATTCTAAGTTCATGTTAAATTTAACATTTTTTTTCAGTGACAGACAGCCCTATTCAACTGTTAATTTGAATACAGAAGGTTTTTATTACAATTTTATATTTATTTATTTTATTGAAATGTGATCTTGTATGTACAACAAGGAAAATTATTGAAATTTGTTCATGTTTTTTTTAATAAATCTTGTTTGAATTTCAGTTTCATTTTGTTCAAAATATCGTGATACGTATCGTATCGTGAACTTTGTATCGAGATACGTACCGTATCGTGACCTGAGCGTATCGTTACACCCCTAGTGAATCTGTAATTTCGCATGAGGCCGAAAGTTTACAAGCTAGTCAGGCAAATTTGCAGCGTTGACCAACAGAAGAGTGACTTGTGTGAGCTGTGCTTCATGCATCGCTATAGACCAATTTGGTGTTTGCAAACAGCGATGACGTTTTTTGTGGGCGGAGCCTAGCTGGTTGCAGAAAATGACAGTTGAGCAGTAGAAGTCTATGGAAGCCACGAAATAAAAGAATAAAAAAAGTTAATTTCGAGTTTATATCTCACAATTCTGACTTTTATTTCTCGCAAATCTGAGTTTACATCTCACATTTCTTACAAAGAAAAACAGAATTGTCAGATATACTCGTTATTCTGTCTTTTCTGAATTGCAATTCCGCAACTGCAAATCCTGCAATTCTGACTTTTTCCCCCTCAGAATTGTGAAATAAACTCACAATTGCGAGTTATAAAGTCCAAACTGGGAGTAATAAACACGCAAATGCAAGAAAAAAAAGTCAGAATTGTGAAATAAAAATTATGTTTAAAAGTTATCTATGTAAAATACTATAGGTTTAAATTATTTAAATTATAATTATTTCATGATGTAACTGCTATGTATGTATGTCCTCTGAACTGCATATGTGAATATTATGTACACTTACTGTTTACATCAAATTCCTGCTTTAATAGTAGACTAATCCTTACAGATGTCATCAGTCCAGTCTGTGAAACGTCTCTGTTTATCTTCAAAGGACGTTTTTAATGATGGTTTTCTTTAAAAATGAAGACTATATTTTTTGCATTCCGATTCCAACATCCAGAGGCACAACAAAACATTTTTCTCTTTTTCTGTGGATTTTGCACATTTTCCTTCAATTGCTACCACTATTATTCTGCAACCAGTATGCGCGCGCAGCTGCAAGTGACGTAATTGTGACGTCTGCTCCAAAGTGGTCTATACTGTTGACAATAGACAATTGACCTTTTTTGTCCATGAAATTTCACCAAAATATTGCTAATATGGCTGCAACTTTACTTCCAGTCTTGCACCATAGCTGTACCTCTAGGAGAAAATGCAGTGGTGGATTTCTAGCAGAGTAGTCGGCATGCATTAAGCATCAGGTGGTCCTCATCGAGGACCCACCTTTCCTCTTGACCCACACGCACTTCTCATGAGCTTGGACATAGGCTAGCCAGTAGGGCTAGGACGTTGATGATTTGAGGGGATGTGTAAACTCCTTCCTCTGAAATCCTGCTCATACCAACTAAATGTGTGTCATGAGCCATATTAATTTCACAAATAAACAAAACTGTTATGATTCCCCGGTAATGTTGTACTGCATGATGTGAGATCATAAATAAAAGGGGAAAATCCCATGTAGACGTTTCTTTGGCTGTGCCCTCTGAGCTGCTAGGCGGAGCGCCAGGAGTCTGTTGCCGGGCGACCAGAAGTGCTGTGCCATGTGGCTTAGTTGCCTCCTCATGTTGAGATGATGGCGCTGGCTGCCTAGTTAGTGCTTGGAGTCCCACCTCGGGTGGCAACCCACCCAGGCAGACCTTTCAAGGGTATCTGCACATATGCTTTTCCTAGACCTGCTGTCAGAATCCTGGATTAGAGTTCCCATTTCATTTGGTGAGCAGGTTTTTTTTTTTTTTAAGTTTACAATATATGAATGTACCTCTGAAGGGAACTGACTGTCTGATGTTTGATGACATTTTCTTTTTCTTTGCATCTTGCCTCCATTTAATGCATAATAAAGTTTATAATGTTTACAAATGCAGCGCTGCTTTGTGTACAGGGGTAACCGCTGTATTTCTGCTTTCTGCTGTATTAAGCAGCCCATCCTGAGAGTGAATTTGCATTTTCATTCAGTGTTTGATCAGACCATTGTGAAAAAAATGTAGAATTAAATAATATTATTAAATAAAATGTATAATTATTTATAATTTTGACTCATCCCTTTTCTTAAAAAATGGCTAAAATGTGAGGTTTATCATTTTGTCACAAATTTGAGCTGTCAAGTTGTTTACATCATTTCACTGTGATTTTGTTTTAGAGGTTACCATAGACATTGGAATTGTTTTAAACCCACGTTGCTACCTGTAGTTTTTTTTCTAATATCAGAATTTTTAATTTTTTCGTAAACTATTTCTACTGCTGATTCCAATATATTTTTTTGTATTATTAAATGCAATATATCTAAAAATATCTCCTTTTTTATATACCTGTCCTGAGTTTGCGGTTATGAGTACCTAACATTGTTCATCTATTTTGGATGATCTTTACCTGGCAGAACAATATAACGCGCTAAACATTCCCACTTGAATATAATAAAGACTTAGGGCTCTTTTTTTTTTTTTTTGGCCATTAAGCAACCCAGATCACCTTAGCAATGCCCTAGCAACCACCTAGCAACTATCCACAAACCGTAGCAATTGTTATTTGGCTGTTGATCGGAGACAAACTATCAGCTCTTCTCTCCTCTTGTACTTTTTCCCACCCTTTCCCTCTCTGTCTTATATTACAAACAGTCTCCTATTGCTTGCTCAACACAAGTGATTCCATTGGAATGCTTATTGATCCCACATATGTCAACAGTATGCTAGGATCCCTTGACTCTCCTTAGCAAACAAGTGTGGACAATATGGCTTGTTATTGAAAACTTAATTTAAACCACGCTCCTATTTTTCATCCTTTTTTTGCACTGCATAAAAGTGACTTTCTCACGCATTTAACAGAAGCTGGTCTCTCATGGAAGTAGGCATATGGAGCATTTGGGGTTACATCATGATGTCGGTAACCTTTCCACAATGGAACTGATTTGTTTGTCAAGAACTGATTACAGAGAGCCTCCAAACAGACCCTTTTGTTTGTATGAAACTACAGTTCAAAGGCATTGTTTGAAAGGACAACGAACATGTTAAGACTAAATGTAGACAAAATTACAAGGATTTCAATAAAAAAAAATTGTTTATGCCGTGTACAATACCTCTGAATATCAATCAATCAGTCTTGTTTTACTTTCCCAGGCATAATGCATTGCTGTGTGTTGCATGTGTTAGTACAGTGGAAAGAATTATTATGCTGTCCGTCACAAGGACATTTACATTTTAGACACAATATTGGAAATTCGTCAGTCTATTTTTGTTCAGCATAATAGTTCAAAACAATAATTATAATTTTTTTAAAAATCAACCGTTGCATCTCTCAACAACACACATAAGTTACATTTCATTCCAGAATGAATCAGTTCCAATATAATTGGCTGGGTGAGTGATTCACTGACTCATAAAAAACTTAGTTTGTTTTGTTCTTGAATGAATCAGTGAGTTTGAATGAATCAGTTCAGTGAATGATTCAATGACATGCCAATAAAGACAATTGCTGCATTTAAGTCCATTCTTTTATGCCCTTCCCTTGCTAACTTCCCTCCATCTTGTTCACTCAGATGTACGTCATTGCTTGCTCTGCACAAGTGCCCACTACTGGTGGAACCTTTGAGATGTGTTTAAATGGAACGCCCTAAGCCCTTGATCACTGGAATCCACAATGGAGCTTATTTATTTAATTATTTTTTTCTTTTGAATTCGTTTTACGCACCATTTTATAGACCTGTATGTATGCTTGGGCATTTGGAGAAAATATTAAAAAAAATACACAAATAAAAATTATATAATAAACTATAACTGTGTAAAAAAAAACAGTCATCTAAAGGTAGCTACAAGTATTATGCGGTTAAATGTCAAAATAACTCAAATATCATACACTAGAGTTGTGTGGGGTGGGAGTAAGTTAAGCGTGATCGTGTTGCATTGTGGTCTATGGATCTGCCTGAAGTGTACATATTAAGTAGACTCGCTCCCTCAGTCAAAATCGATGGTCCAAATAAACTTTCCTCGCCCACTTGACAAAGTTGAACGCATTTCAAAATGGTGTCGAAGTTTGCGAGTGTATTTCTAAAAGTGGAGTTAAACACAGCTGATCACTTATTTCATTCCTAAATTAATCAGTGTCTTTGAACAAATCATTTGAATGAATGACTGGCTTAAAAAGACACTTCCCACTGGCATAAGGATGGAACATACAGAAAGAGTCACAAAAAAATCCTCCAACACACAAATGCATAAACTAACAGTCTACACAGGCAAGCAGACCAATGCAAACACTGAGAAGTCCCAGTGCTGTCGCACTGTATATCAGCACTCTTGGAATGCTGCATCGCCAATCAAATCTGAGGACTGTTGTGTAACTATTAGCTGGTGTTTCTCATCATGACACATTCCAGCTCAGTTAAAGCCCACCACAGATGGACCGTGGCTTCTCGTTGGGCCCGGCCTCACTAGACGCTTCCCAAGCTAATAGTCCAAACTGCGGTCCATCTGCTAGCTAGACTTTTTGGCTTCATTTCTCGCTCTACTCTTCCTCTCCCCCTCCTCCCTACCCTCCAAATTCCCTCAACAGTATCTAACAGTAATAATATTTAGCTGTAGTGAGTCCAGAGCTGCAGTTTACTAACAAGGCTGGCACACAGCAACTCCAGGCCCTGCACAAACACCCTGCATCCTGACTTCACACAGGGCTTCCTCCTCCTCATGCCCATTTCATAACCATCCTCAGCCATTTTTATTTTACAGTCAACTAATCCTAATGCTAGCTCTCCTCTTACTCCAGAACACACACAAAGACACATACAGAGATGAATAAAACACAGACAGGAGAATAAATGGTCTCTGATTGCTTAATAAATAAACTCATTTTATAGGAATATTCAAATTCAACTTCCTCAGAAGAACCTCTTGAATGTTTTTACCTCCGTTCAACTGATTTACAATGTTGCCTTTTATATTACCATTTATAAACTCACTCTTCTTTGTAGCAGCAACTGACATTTTTCTCTATATTTATGCTTTTCTTTACTAGTGTGTCCAAAGAAGTGTGAGAAGAGGGCATGCACGGATGAGGGCGAGTGCTGTCACCCCCAGTGCTTGGGCAGCTGCACTGAACCAGACGATGATAAGGCATGTGCCGCCTGCCAGCATTACTTTCACGAGGACCGCTGCGTTGAAGCCTGCCCACCGGGCACCTACAAGTTTGAAGGCTGGCGCTGCATCACCATGGACATGTGTGCCCGTGTTCACCTACCCAGTGAGGTCGACTTCGTCATCCACAACGGAGAGTGTATGCCAGAGTGCCCGCCCGGATTCACCCGAAATGAGACTCAGAGGTACGCCATAAGATCTGGATGTAGGGTTGCCTCATTAAACACCAGTGTTTCTTTAGGCTTCTGCAGTATTATTAAACTAAAACTATTAAAAATTATTATTATTAAGCCAAACATTTAAATAAAGCTGAAATAAAATAAAAATTTAAACATTTGAAACGTTTCTTTAGTGATAAACTGAAATAAAGTTGATGATGAAACAAAAATAAATAGAAATAGAATTAAAAAAATAAAAAACAATGAAAATGACAAAAGCATGTTTGTGTACCTTCTTGTCATGTGATGTTCTACTTAATAAGAAATAAAGAGAAATGAGAAACTTTTCTTTCCCTTTTATGAAACGAAACACGAGAATTATGCTTTGCATTTTTTTTTCCATGGGTAAAAAAATTAGTTTCCTCTTAATATTTGCTTCTGCTTTAATAGTCTGCGCTGCACGAGGTGTGACCACGTTACAGATAATGAGCTCAGATGAGAAAGACTGTACCTCTTGTTGGTTTTTACATGGATTACATAATAAGAGAATATTTGTTTTTGATTTAATTTGTTTAATTTAAAAATAGGCATTTCAAGCTTTCTATAGACATGTTTTTCATATCTGTGGCAAATAGACGCCGAGTTTAGGACGTGCTCCAGAAAGATGTTCATGGAGACGAGACGGCAGAAAGCACACCCTGTTTGTTTTCTTTATTTGACATAATCATTTTGCTGTTATTGTGAGTTTACACAAATAAAAGTAGCTTCATAGTTTCAAATGATGTATTTCTCTTATCTGTATTACAAAAATGTCAAAGTATTTCAAGTTCTTTCCACTGTTATCAGGGGAAAAAACTATGAATGATCAAACTTAATTCTCATTTTTTCCATTTTTAAAAAAAACAAAAATCAAACTTTTCTTTATTAAGTAAAATAGAAAAATAATTTACTTAAGTAAAATTATTAAGAGTTCTCACTCTTTTTAAGTTAAAAAATCTAATGACCAGAAGGTACACAAACCATGCGTATAATAAAATTACTAAACGTAAACTAAAATAAAAATGAAAACTGAAAGTATAAATACTTTAAAAATGAATACTAAAATAGTATATAAATAATACTAAAATGACTCCCTATAATTGGTTTTAACTATATACTAAATAAAAACATGCATCTTTTTCTTTCTGTAACGCAAATTAATAGATATATTTTTTTAAATAAAATGCTTCTTTTTTAAACTGTTTAGCAAATTTAGGTTTATAACTACACATAGTTATCATTAAAAAAAAGTTATTGCGAATAAATTTATTACCAAAGATATTTTTTTAAAATAAACAACCAATCACTAATAACACAACAACAGCTGCTGGTCCTTTTTGAGTCAGAAGTGACTTGCGGTTCAGTGAGTGAGTCAGATATTAATTTAGTAACTGCTCCAAATGATTTAGTGAGTCATTTGATTGATTCCAAATTATTCCCTATAACTTGACATGGCCCCCTGGAATAATTCTGATT
This sequence comes from Megalobrama amblycephala, assembly GCF_018812025.1. Classification (NCBI taxonomy): domain Eukaryota; kingdom Metazoa; phylum Chordata; class Actinopteri; order Cypriniformes; family Xenocyprididae; genus Megalobrama; species Megalobrama amblycephala. The sequence goes on along the minus strand of NC_063062.1, from coordinate 13,125,259 downwards.
GGCTGATCACAGCATTCTGTGTGTAAACTATTTTTGTGTAATGACTGCCGTCAGGATTTATTTTGTGATAATTATTTGCTTAGCAATGTGATTGGTGAGATTAGATGAAATGTTCCTCTTGAACTTTCATTTATAAATCTATAATGGTTAAATGGGAAATGTTACCACAGAATCGGTCCTAAACATCAGCCCTGCCTGTTATTGTAGGCACAGGTGCCATTATTAACACCAAGTCAAACCTGTATACATCCACAGCCCTCTTATACACCATATGAACATCTTAATTGGCCTAAAGCTGCTATTTATTATGCTGTTAAGATGTATGTGCTGATTTGAAGGTTTAGATTGAGATTTATGATCTTCAATATTCAGAATCGAGGCCTGTTCACTTTCAGGTAGTATGTACAGGAACCGTTTCTCGAGGAAAAAAAGTCAAGAGAAATATGTGCTTTTTCTGGGTAAAGGAGATTGTAATTACCACACCTTGGACTTAACTTGGACACCTGCACTTTTCAAGTAAAGCATTAACAGAAAAATCACTTAATTTACTTTTCCATGTAACTTTTTAGATGTTGAGTCTTAAAATTGACCAGACCTGGTTTTGCCTCACTGCTGATTTAATGATCCTCCTTTCACATAAAACCCAGGGTTCAAGCGAGGACTCTATTAAGTGCATGAAGCCTCGTAAAGCAGTGACCTTGTGTTTGTCAAAAACAAGCCTTAAATATACATTCATGTTTTGGTGAGACACAATAATCCTGTCACGGTTCACTGGCGTTGGCCTGTTTGGAGTCTGTGTGTGTTGCTGGAACCTGTCCTTGACACTTACTCTCCCTTCTTCTCCCTCTCTCTCCCACCTGCAGTATGTTTTGTAGTGCATGTGACGGACTGTGCGATAAGGTCTGCGAAACTAAAACAATCGACTCAGTGGATGCTGCTCAGTCCCTGCAGGGCTGCACGGTCATCAAAGGCAACCTGCACATCAACATCCGGCGGGGCAGTAAGTACCCTCGCTCTAACCCTCTTCTCCTACAATCCCTGGCGATAAGGGTAGAGTTTCTCATTTCTAGAAGAATGACACGAATTACATGAACATTCCTACGGTCATTGTTGTTGTTGTTGTGCTCTGCTCTAAACTATTTAATCTGCTTGATGTTTAAAATCTTTTTTATAAAATTATACAAATTTTAATTGTGTTTTCACCCAAAACAACCCTTTTTTGGCGATTTTTATATATATTTATATATTAGGGCTGGACAATAATTCAATATCTATATATCGCGATATAATTTTTTTCGATAACGGCGATATGATTTTTAAACACATTTCCGGTATTTCGATATATACATTACAGCATCACTGACTTGAGGCGCAGCCGTTAGAAATTAGAGCGATTAGAGCAGAACGCGATTGGCTATTTGCGAGATGACGTACACCACAGAGACATGCAGCCACCAGCCAGTGCTCAACAGTTGTACGCTAAGATCAAACGCGAATGCGGCAACTTTTACAAAATGAGTACACCTGATGCAAATGCGATGGAACAAGCTTCCACAACTTGATGAAAATATGTGTGCACTACACCGTGCTGGTTAATGTTTGGCGCAGGAGAATGTGTGAAATAAAAACTTTAAACACGGATACTTTATTCTGTATGAGCTATGTGTCACGTGGCTAGTGTTATTAAACTCATCGCGGAGCTCCGCGCTGAAACCGAGCATATGTGCGCTCCGCCTGTATATCATAAAAACAATCGTATTTTTCATGTGTTCGTCTTCAAACTCCAGTTCAGACCGCATCATGAGCAAAATACAAACAACACACGTGCTGTGCTGAGGTAAACAGCCTACGGCTTGCGTATTTGAACGCAGATAGAGCAGGCAGAGGTGAATGAGCAGCACTTTTGTGTTATTTGAATTCTCCGCTGTAATGCGATCTCATGCAAACATATTTTCCATTTGTGCTGGTAGATTACAGCAAAACAATCCACTTCCGAGAGAAGTGATGCTTCCTCATGCATAATACTGCAATTATAATGTTATGCATACTACAGCGCAGTGATTGGATTAAATGAGCTTTATGTCATGAATATATATATCGAGATCCGCTCGAAACGGTCTACGTCAGCATGTTCGACCATGCCCATACTTGGGCCGAAAGTACACGATTATGTCAGATTTTGTGTTGTTGCTCCGACTCAGCTTTTCAAACAGGAAGACAGAAATCGCTATGAAAAATGCAAAAATAACTATTTTTCACTTATGAATAACATTGAGCACCTTTAGTGTTTTCAATGATGTGCAGCCTATACATATCTGTTTACATCTCAAAAAAAGTGTTTTGGGGTTTCATGACCCTTTAAGAATAATAAAATCAGCCTACGTTATAGTTTAATGTTAAAGATATTAATATTACTAAAGTGAGTGAGTCTTATGTTTATTTTTATGTTTGTATGAAGGCTAAATACAAATAAAAGCTGAACATAAATTTATTTGTACTGTTTTTATTTCTAAAATATTATATAGTTTTATAGGAAGAGACTTCATAGATTTGGCAAATTCATTTTTCAGACGTTTGTAGGTACAGACATCCGTTGTGGCCGTTCTTGGCAGTTTTTCTGAGGCTATTATATAGTTCATATCGATATCGGAATTATATCGTATCGCCCGAAATTAAGAATTATATCGTGATATAAATTTTGGCCATATCGTCCAGCCCTAATATATATATATATATATATATATATATATATATATATATATATATATATATATATATATATATATATATATATATAGTTAATTATTTAATAATTATTTAGCTCATTTATATATATATATATATATATATATATATATATATATATATATATATATATATATATATATATATATATATATATATATATATATATATATATATTAGTTAATTAATTAATTTTGAGTTTTAAAAAACTAAAATTGAGAATAATTTTATTAAATATTTTGCAAAAAGTATTTTAGGGTTGTCAAAGTTCACGTTAACTTAAAATATTAGTTTTTTTTTTTTTTTTTTTTTTTTTTTTACAGTGCTTTAGAACAATATTTATTTTGAAAATTTAAAAATAAACTTGAAAAGTGGGTTAAAAAAAATAAACATTTAACACCTAAAATTGTAATAATTGAATTTTGCGATAATACAGTGATGATATAAAAGTTAATTATTTTGAAAAAAACATAATTTTAGTCTGTACATTATGGGTCTTATAGGAGACAACTTATAATTTGTGCAATATAAGATTTAAAAAAAATTTTTACATAAAGATTGGTACCTGATACACAAATGAATATCAGTCTAAAATTTGTATTTATTGTATAATTATTATTTTAAATGTACAAATATTTGTATATCCTTATCCAGTGATCATTAACAGCAGGAAAGTTAATGAAAATAATTGGTCAGACACTTGTTGACCCTGATTGTTTTTATTTTCCTGGGGTGACACAATAAGGCTCATGTATAAAGCTCTTAGTGGTTTGATATGGGGCAGTTGCTGCCACCCATGTATCACTCACACTGATGAAGTGATGAGTTAGTGCAGACACTGTGTGTCCTTTGGGATTTGGTTTGTGTTGCTCCAGTGTCATATCTCTTTCTCTCTCTGTCTGTCTCCCCTCTCACAATGTCTCTCTCTCTCTCTCTTTCCCCAGATAACATTGCATCAGAGCTGGAGAGTTTCATGGGCCTGATCCAGACAGTCACTGGATATGTAAAGATCAAACACTCTCAGACTCTGGGTTCTCTGTCCTTCCTCAAAAGTTTGCGATACATTAATGGAGAAGAGCTCACAGATCAGTAAGACTTTAATACATATAACTATTGTTGTGACATGTTAATGATTGATTGTGTACAGAACAGAGCTAGCCACCAGGTGCTGTAAATATGCTATATCTCTCACTGAACACCAGTTATTTGTTGGCCTGCTTAGGACTGTCAAAATCATTTGTGTCATCTTTAATTGAATAGTTTGACTCCACTAATGTCGAGATAATTTCAGCCTTAAGCTTGTTTGATCAGTATCTTCATCAGATGGAAAAAAGACCGTAAAAATAATGCCGGTGTGATTAAGTCTATGAGTCTGTTGTTTTAATTAGGTGTTTTTGCATCTAATAGTGGGACTTTGTTGGGAATAGGTCTTCACTGCTTACACACGTTATATCTGTAAGAATATTATACGAATATATTCGATTATATATTAAGACATTTTTGAAAGAAGTCTTTAATGCTCACCAAGACTGCATTTATTTGATCAAAAGTAAAAAATAGTAATATTGTGAAATAGTATTACAACTTAAAATTACTGTTTTCTATTTTAATATATTTTAAAGTGCAATTTATTCCTGTGATTAAGAAGCTGAATAACTATGATACATAGTTTTTTCAGGATTCGTTGACAAATAAAAAAGTTCAAAAGAACATTTATTTGAAATAAAATTTGTAACATTATAAAAGTATTTTGTGACTTTTGACAAACATAGTCTCATGATTATGAAGAAAAAGATTCATATTTTTATCTAACATTCTTTGTCCTTCACAATTCTCTGATCGTAACACGTGTCTTCAAGGGTTTCAGTAGGAGTGGGAGAAAGTAATAAAATGTCTGCTCTAATGGAATGTACAGCTCAGAGTCTTAAAGCTAAGTCAAGAGATTCAGCTAGTGTACATCTACACAAAGAAGTACACAGGAAGTAATTTAACCTCCTGATTAAGCAATTCGATGTCATGTACCTTCATGTATGTACTGAAGTATCAAGTATATATTTAAATCAGTATTTGCTCTCTGACTCATTTTTCCTCGCATGGTTTTATGGAGGATGTCTGAGGGAGGCTGTGGGAACTCTTCTGTTGTGATCTCACTAGGGTTGAGTTTCATCTTGTTGGAATGCTTGTAAGCAGCGCAGGCATTCTCCACGTTCCTGAGGAGTTCAGTGCGACTCAGTCGGGTGCAGCTGTAGAAGTCATCCTAACCCTTTTCTGAGCCCTGATCTCCGTGTGCGCTTTAATGAAATACAATCTGTGCATGCGCTTCAGTTGTTGTTTTCACACATATCACATTCGTCATGTGTATAACCAGATCCGATCGTTCTCATTCCTTCCTTTGCTTGGATTATTCTTACGTTAGTATTTAATACTTTGTTGTTTCGTTGTGTGTGTTTTTTCCTATTTTAGGTTGTACGCATTCTATGCAGTGGACAACCAGAACTTGCAGTACTTGTGGGACTGGAGTCAGCACAATCTGACCATTAAAGAAGGAAAACTCTTCTTCCGCTTCAATCCCAAGCTTTGCATGTCTGAGATCCAGAAAATGTGGGAGAAGACCAGCGTAAAGAAAAAGATGGAAGAGGACGACGTTCGAAGCAACGGAGAGCGAGCAAGTTGTGAGTAGACAAAAGCCGCTTTTTCACCGTCGGGCCGAATGGTTAAGTAAACACCAGTCAATAATAAAATTAAAAGAAATATCTGATCGTCCTCCGTAACGCGGTCGTTATTTATTTATTTATATCGCGCTTTTTACAATGCAGATTGTTTCAAAGCAGCTTTACAGTGATAGCAGGAAACATAATTTTGGCTGTATAGCAGCTCTAGAAGAAAACAGTGTCATTGTCCAGCTCAAGTATTGTTCAGTATTGATTCATTTCCATTGTAAAAATCTTTAGTTATTAATAAGGTTAATTTACCTATACATCAGCTCTGGAGAAAACAGTGATGTCATCGTCCAGCTCAGTTCAGTTCACATACAAAATATATACTAGGGCTGGGCGATATATCGCATGTGATTGTCACGCGCATTTCGTCAGTAAAGCCAGTTCCCTGATTTGCTCCATTTGAAAGCAGGTGATGGCGATTTAGCGGTAATCAGGGAACCGGCTTTACTGACGAAATGCGCGTGACAATCGCTTGCGATATATCGCCCAGCCCTGAGATATACTTTCTATTTTGTTGTCTTTGCTGACTGCACTCAAGAATAAAGTCGGTTTCGTGAACAAATGACTGTCATAATCTCACTGATTCTGTCAGAGCAGTTACTGAATCAAAATTTAATCACTGAACCATTTGTACTTCCAGTCATGTCCAACAATCTTTTTTGTGTACTTTAGTTCATAAAACTTAAAGCTGCTGTCAGTAACTTTTTTTTTTGGTTAAAATTGATCCAAAATCAGTTTTTGAGCAAGTACATAACCAGCCAGTGTTCTCCTTACCTTAGCCTGATTCACAACGGTAAGCTTGTAATAATCATTTATAGCCTTTTCTCACAGCAGCTGCAATAATTAAACTTATCATTTTGATGGTGGATTGTATGGTATGACAAATGGACAATTAGAGATTAGACCGTACAGAAATTGAAATCTAGAGGTAACACTAATACACACTAAATACACTTAGACACGCATTAATTCGCGCTGAGGAGCCGTGCTGATGCACAACCCACATAAAGATAATTCCGCAAATAACTGCAGTTGCAGGTTTCAAACAGAGATGGCGACAAAGAGGCAAAACTTACGGACTGCAGCTTTAAATCAGTATCATTACTAATTGGTTGTTTATATGACACTCTGTAGTTAAAGATACACATTTGCAAAAGAGGTTTTTTAATAATTTAATGAAAAACTTTAAATTAATTCATTATAATTGAAAAACATTGAATTGTAAATTAAATCTATTCTAGATCAAAAAATATTGTACCAATATAGTGTTGTTTTTTGATAGAAATTTTTCAAACTTGAACTAATTTCAACCAACTTTTATCAAGATAATTGTTAGTAGATGTAGAGTCAGCTAACAGTCCTCAGAAAGTGTCCAATACTTTTTATCTTCATTTTGAACAGTATATCTATTGTTTAATAATTTATATAATGCAGTGGCATTTGTAAATGAGGCTTTAATGTCCAATGTTTTTAAAGGTGCCCTCGAATGAAAAATTGAATTTATCTTGGCATAGTTAAATAACAAGAGTTCAGTACATGGAAATGACATACAGTGAGTCTCAAACTCCATTGTTTCCTCCTCCTTATATAAATCTCATTTGTTTAAAAGACCTCCGAAGAACAGGCGAATCTCAACATAACACAGACTGTTACGTAACAGTCGGGGTGTACGCCCCCAATATTTGCATATGCCAGCCCACGTTTCCAACATTATAAAAGGCATTAGACAAGGGCAGCCAGTATTAACGTCTGGATGTGCACAACCAAATCATCAGACTAGGTAAGCAAGCAAGAACAATAGCGAAAAATGGCAGATGGAGCAATAATAACTGACATCCATGATAACATGATATTTTTAGTGATATTTGTAAATTGTCTTTCTAAATGTTTCGTTAGTATGTTGCTAATGTACTGTTAAATGTGGTTAAAGTTACCATCGGTTATTACTGTATTCACGGAGACAAGAGAGCCGTCGCTATTTTCATTTTTAAACACTTGCAGTCTGTATAATGCATAAACACAACTTCATTCTTTATAAATTTATCCAACAGTGTAGCATTAGCCGTTAGCCACAGAGCACTATCAAACTCATTCAAAATCAGAAGTAAACAATATAACAGTATACAATACTCACATAATCCGACGCATGCATGCCGCATGCATGACGAACACTTTGTAAAGATCCATTTTGAGGGTTATATTAGCTGTGTAAACTTTGTTAAGGCACTGTTTAAGGCAAGCGCGAGCTCCGTGGGCGGAGAGCACGGGATTTAAAGGGGCCACAGCATAAATCGGCGCGTTTATAATGATGCCCCAAAATAGGCAGTTAAAAAAATTAATAAAAAAAAATCTATGGAGTATTTTGAGATGAAACTTCACAGACACATTCAGGGGACACCTTAGACTTATATTACATCTTTTAAAAACATAATCTAGGGCACCTTTAATGTTTTTAAGGCAGATTTTTTTGTTGAACTGGTTGGTAGAAGACAGCATTATCTCTCTACAAAGATATCACTCAAGACTCTTAAAAAGCATTTTGCTCCAAAGGTGTCCCAGTCGTTCTCCTGTACCTGCTCTATTATGTGTTTGACAGATTTCTGCATAGAGCGAATTCGCTTTGAAGAACGATGATAATGGCTTATTCAATGTGGTCATATTTTTTCCACAGAACATAATTGCTCTGACTCTAGACTGGTGAGACATTAACAGAAGTGCCTTTTCTAATACCACTTCGATTGCTAGAAGCTCATGAAAGATTGAAAGGCCATGGCACAGTCTTACATTCAAGTTGAAGAACTCTTATGGGTGCTTTTAGTTAAATCTCTCTTATGACCCCTCTTCTAGGTGAGAGTTATATTCTAAAGTTCAAATCCAACCACACTCAGAGTACTCGGATAAAGCTCACTTGGGAGCGATATCGACCGCCTGACTACAGAGACCTCATCAGCTTCATCGTGTATTACAAGGAGGCGTAAGTATCAGACTTACTATTATAGACATATTATTCGCATCGAATTTGTTAGCGGAGTTGTGATAAAGCATTATGTAAATGTATACTGAAAGCATCTGTGCGCTGTTGTCTCGATGTAGACCGTTCCAGAACATCACAGAATTTGATGGACAAGACGGATGTGGCTCTAATAGCTGGAACATGGTGGATGTGGACCTCCCTCCGGAGAAATCAACCGACCCCGGGGTATTTCTGTCCCCTCTTAAACCTTGGACACAATATGCCATCTTTGTGAAAGCTGTCACCCTGGTTGTGGAGGACAAGCATATTCCTGGGGCTAAGAGTGAGGTGGTCTACATCCGCACCAATGCATCAGGTTGGCTTGACCACTATCCCACTGATATTGACCTAATATCCAGTGTCCAATCTAGAGTTTGACATATTACACCAACTAATATCTTGCTATTCTACAGCGCCATCAATGCCCCTTGATGCCCGCGCATATGCCAACTCCTCCTCATCCCTGATGGTGAAGTGGTCTCCTCCCATCTCTCCCAACGGGAACAAAACATTCTACCTACTCCGCTGGCAGCAGCAGGCAGAAGACCGTGAACTGTATCAGCATAACTACTGCTCTAAAGGTAAGTGTGCACATTTGCTTCGTCTACTAATCACTGCCACTAATCTTCACCCGTCGCTTCCCTTCAGCTCAGATGTTTAGGCATTGATATATTTGGGAAAATGTAAAGTGATTATACATTTATCCCAGATACTATATGGCTACTTGCCAAATAAATAAATGGGTTTGAAAAATTTATTTCAGTTTGAATTATTTCATTTTTTGGGAAATTGTGTGACTGGGACCGTTATTATGCAATAGCAGGCTTTATCAAGAAGTATTTCAGATAACTGTACAATAACTTTATTTATGAAATGTGTTCAGCTTGTGTTCTTGTTGGTTGATCAGCCTAGTCTGTGTCATTGTTTTGGAATACAGAGCTAAAGATCCCCATCCGCATCTCAGCCACTGCTTTGACGGACATGGAGGGCGACACAAAGCCTACCAAATCAGATGTTGGCGGGGGTGAGAAGGGCTGCTGCCCCTGCCCAAAAACCAATGAGGACCTAAAGGCGGAAGCTGAAGACCGATCCTACCGCAAAGTCTTTGAGAACTTCCTGCACAACTCCATCTTCACACCCAGGTATGACACATGCACTGATGGCACTTTCTGAAGCTTTTAGATCGTATCAAGTGTTTCGCAGGTCTGTTTGGTTTAGTGGACTCTTGCATCTCCTATTTGAAAACATTTTTACATCCCTGCATGGTACACAAATTCCTAAATCTGGTTTAAATGTTTGATTTTAAAGAAATATTTTTGGTTCACTATTTAAGTTGAATCAACACATTTCGACTTGTCTCTCCTTTTCTTGGGAGAAAAAAAAAAAGCAAAAATCTAGTTTAAAGTGCAGCACTTTTACATTTTAGTGTGAAAAATGATCTAACCAACCAAAAAGTTCAGTTTTACAACTTTTATGCCATGACAACATAACGCCTAAAATCATAAATTGACCATAAAAATGACACTTTAAGTCAAGTCAAGTCACCTTCATTTATATAGCGCTTTTTACAATGCAGATTGTGTCAAAGCAGCTTTACATTGATAATTGGTATATAATTTTTCCTTTTAAAGAATAGTGTCAATGCAGGAAGATCAAAAGCACTGTTGAATAAATGTCAAGGATACTGTTGAATATCAAATGTCAAGTCAAATTAAATTAAATTAGGGCTGCACGATTAATCGTATTTTATCACGATAACGATATCTGCTTCTCTCGATTGATTTTAAATAATCGTCACGATATTGGCCCGCTCTATGAAAATGAACATAATTTGGAAATATGGGAAGTAATATTAGGAATTTCGCTGTTTTATCTTTTGAAGTTCCTAAAGGTTTTACCAGTTTTCATAATGTTGATCAGCTAGAAATGATTTTTCTTTGCTTTACGAATTTGCCGGGCAATTTGAATCTGGTTTGTCTTATTGCAAACGAATTGTGTTGCTTTAAAATCTAATGTGAATACATATTACAAAGCACTCACCAAAACCATGTTTTGTATTGATTTACCATCTAACGAAGTTATCATAGTTGGTTAAATTTAAGTCTTTGTGCCACCTACAGGCCTTTTGGGTGAAGTGTAGGTTGGTAAAGAACTTGCAAAATAGCCATAGTTACATTACTCTTTTGATAGAATAAACATGATTAATAATCGTGATTATAATTTTGAGGAAACTGTGGCACTGGCTGTCGTGTCGATGATGTCTTCACAATGGATGATCTAGTCGACTCGATCTCTGCTGATACAGGGCTGCGTTGTGGTCGTGTCAAGGCACCGGTCCTCGGTCTCATCTGGAAACGGCCCCGAATCCGGTTGGCTACGGTAAACCTCGGGATAAACAGAAAGACTAATATTAGCGTAGATGCCATTCTTTTTCTGATGTAACAAGTACATCTGGTGTTATAGGAAGTGTTCCCGGTTCCGGCTGAACTAATTTATGCAGCCTAATAATCCTTTAACGGATTTGAAAATATAAATATATAATGTGTTATATATTGTCTTTACAGCTCAAATACAAGAATTTTATCAGAATTAATTTGTTTAAAAATGAATTAAAATTTATTACATTTAAATTCATTCTAAATGAATTTGAAATAGTTTTTAAAAGAAAGAAAAAAAAAAGATTCATACTTCTGCTTTTAAATCCTCCAAATATTTACTTTCATAATCCTCCCCATTCACTTTCATTGTAATTGCCTTACTGTGACTTACTTTTTTAAAAGAAAACGAGGGCCAAGTTGAAATATTTTTTTTGGTTATATGCACAAATGCTGTCAGTTGAACCTGTATTGAACTCAGAACACGTCTTTTAGGACATTTTTGTCGACTTCTGTATGACAAACAATTTAGTACTGCAACCCTCTACGCGCACCTTGGCAATAAAATTGTTTAGTATACTCTCCAGACTGATATATGATTCCACCAAATCGGCTTATGAACGTACACTCTTAACATCTTAACATCAAACATTATATTATGATATATTGATAATCAAGCACTATTTAATGATAGAACTTTAGTAATTAGAATTAAAACTTGGTAACCATGTATGAATGCATATCTGTCATTTAAACTGGATTTAGGACTGGTGGTGGTGCTTAAGATATTGTTGGTCATTCAGTGTTTCTGTAAAAACAAAAAGATAACAGTTATAGATTATAGTAATTATTATTAAAAGATAATAACACAACTACTAATTCTACTACTAATAACAAGGATTGATGAGCTGCTGGGTTCATGAATATTAATCACGTTGTCAGCGTTCACTGGAACTGATTTGCTGAAATAAAAACAGGGATGGTAATAGATGAGCGCCAGGCAATGAGATTGCAGTTTGTGCACCTTCACACTAGAGTTTGCGGTATGTCAAATACAGGTAGGTTGCGCATCCATTGAGCCGAGTTGAAATGGTACAGATCGCTTAATGGAGAGTGAAACTCTCCATCTGTTCAGCGAGTTCAGATCTATGCTAAACTTTTACTTAGCCTCTAACACACACACTGGCGAATAAAATCTAAGAATTTATTAGCCAATGGCTAATGATAGACATCATTTAGCCACCCAGAGTGAAGATTTAGACTCATACGCAAGTGTTTTACTTGCATCGTAGAGGGTTGTACTGCGTTGGCTTGCCAGTTGATGTCCGATGTGAAATCTGGGTCCTGATGGAAAACTACTGCTCTAGCATACCGCAAAGGTTAGGTGAACCCTCGGTAGGAACAGAGGCTGGGTTACTCCCAGCACTTTCTGCCACAGTTTACAACAGTGGTCTGAAGCCCTTCATTTTTTCAGTCTTCCTGGAGAGCGATTATCAAAGCGGGTCTGAGCTCATAGTCTTGAGGCGGCTCGATTTCATAGAATCAAAACCAGAATTTTGGAGGCTCGGACCGAGGCCTAATTATTTCGACATGGGGCTGACAAGATCAGAACATGAGGTTTTGGAAAGGAGTAGGTGCCAGCAGTGGAGAGTGGAGCGGAATCAGATGGCGAGGGGGGGAAAGATACGGCTCTGAGAACTCCAGGCCTGTGCGGCCACATTGTTTGTTGCTGGGACGACGGTGGCGGTTGCATATTAAGACTACAGCAGGCTGTAATTTGGGATGCACAAACAGACGCAGACTGGATTAATGAGACTGGAAAGCAGCCGCTGGCTAAAGGCTCGCTCCATGTTAGGCTTTTGTTTGCCGAAACAAGAAGTGACGTCTGCATTGTGTTATCTGTTTACCTTGCTTATGGCATCGGATGTTTTCTTGTCTCATGCGGGCGGCACACAGGAACTTATTCAGATTTACTCAGGCACACATGCTTTGAGGGTTCGTTCAGGACATCTGCAATCAGGCTTTTTTGTGGGTTGTTTATTTGGTTGCAAGTATGTGTGTGTTTTGGGGTGGGCCGGGGTTTTGAGTCATGAGTATTGATGCACAAATCGATGTCGCCAAACATCTTCTACCACTTAGTTTCCCCGAACTTCTGCTTTTGGAGCCCTTTTTTCATCAAGGTAATGGTTTGCGGTTCACTCGGGGACAGCGCGATGCACCGTCAACCCGTCTCTAATCGATGGAAAACAGACTTTCTAAATGTAAATATGCCTTCCCTCAGTAACAGGATGCTCATGAGGCATCATTTTCTCCATCACTGATGACTTTTTATTTCCATCTTGACCCCAGCGGCCCCAGGGTGTCTGTTTTGAACCCCCTCGCTCTGTTTGCTTTTGAAGTTAGGGAGACAGATTTGTCACTGTCCGTCCCCATTGAGCACACCTCATTACCGACATCAAGACTTTAGGAAAGAGGCCTCTGAAACCGGTCGAGTCTGAGAAAAACAGGAGATTCTCAACACATTTGAATGAAGCGGATATGTTTTTCCATTCAATGGTCGTCTCCCTTTTCTCTTCTTCTCGCCTGCTCACTCACCCTCCTTCCACAGACTTGTTCTTTGTTTGCTTTGGAGTGTCCGGCTCCCAGGAAATGTACAACAAACCTATGTGGAATGTTAATGAATTTCAAAGGAAGATCCTTTCGAGAGGAGGTGTGGATGTGTCATCTCCCTTTTGCAAACTCCTACTCAGCTGATCGGCCCTGTAAAGAATGTCCATGTCATTCTTGAGCCCCGCGCTTCAGCAAAGACTTGAGTTTCCGCCAGGGGATGCGAGGTGTTGCCTATGCATCAATAAGTGACTGACACGTAAGCCTGGGAAAAGGAAGACTGGGTGTGCTGCTGTCAGTGTTGCTGTTACGCCTTCGGTCTGAGGTTTGCTGGTGTGAAACTTCCCTCAGGACCCGGTGCGTCTACATGTCTGTTTCGTTCTTGCTGCAAGTCTGACCTTTTCCTAGTCAGCAGTCTGTGCCAAAAGCAATTAGGTTAAAATCAGCAGTTATGGCCATAGACAAGAGGCAGATCCTGTTCATGTGCAAATCTGATTGGGTTAAAGGTTAAATATTTTATACAGGGTTTTCTTTGCACTTGATGCGTTGTAGTCAGCTGTCAAGGTGTTGATGTGATGCTAAACTCAAGTGACAATATGATTTAGCTTTCACAGTAAACACCCTCAAGAGTGATCCGAATCCCTAGTTAGTGAGTATTAAATAGTGTCCAATTGCTTCCAAAATCCCTAATCATAAATCATGGAGCGCTATTCACTGGATGTGACATGGAATGTGGTTAGAGTTGATTTGATTGTTCCTCCCTACAGCGTTCTGTGTTGGCTTTTCTTAAAAGTTTCCACTCACACATATACAAAAGCAAACACACACAAAGATCTTCTCTCATTACTGTCATTCCTCAGTTGATTAATTTGAGTTGGCAGAATAAGGCTTATAGTAATGTTTAAACTCTTATAATCATCAATGGTTAAAGTTTGTAATTGCTTGTAAATTTGCTTCTTGAAGACTGTTGAATAGGACACTCAAACATAAGCCTTTCTGCCTGTGTCACACCTATGGAGCAAAACTCTTATTTTTTGCACATGCGACTGGATATTTTGTATAGCAAAGTTTGAAGAATCAGTTGAAGAAGCCAAGCAGCCGCAGTTATTGGTTGTCGTGTTCAGTACATCAGTCTACTGCATAACTAGTTACAATTCCCAAACTGTTTTTGACAAAAGCTGTTTGTCTCCACTCATTTTCTGTCAGTCTTTGAGTCTCACACTTTTATCACATTCCTCTCTTGTATTTGTTTGGATCACTGAGGTTTCCCTCATGTCCATCTCAAACCATCCTGTCTTTCTCATCTGTGGTGGATTGTATTGGTTGGTCTGACTATTGAATCTTTACAGAGATCCCGAGCGAGCAAATCGTTACGCGTCTTCTAAAAGTGGCTCTAGGTAAGGCTGTGGCCCTGCCCTAGTCATATATGTGAAGTTGCAGTGGGTCCATTGGCGTCTGGTAAGCTCTTGTGGTTGCTGCTGACTGCATGTCCTTGGTGGCAGGGTTGACCTGTAGCCAGTGCCTTAGTTTGCTTATCGCCTCATGCACCGTCTCTACCGTCAGAGGCGGATTCGGTTATATCATCGTTATGGATGTTCAATGTTTGTTCCAAATATGCCTTCCCATTTCATTTTTTCATCTGCAGAAATGTTTATTGCTTCATTTGCAAGTATATATTTTATTGTAAGCAATGAATGCTTCATGAATACACATTGGTTTTATATCTGGACGTGAAGGAGAATCAGAATGAGAGGAAAGGGTCAGGGTTAACAGTTCTTGGATACCGGCTCTCATTTCATTTTAAAACTACCAAATTTCCTTGAGGGATCCGTCCCAGCCCAGCTGGATACATAGCAGTCATAATAATTTAAAAGATCTCATTACTCAGGATGATAAATGATGGATAAGATCAAGAAGACAAAAAAGGAGCTCTGTAGGTTGTAGAGTAATGCAAGTATCCTCAGTGTTACTAAGAGACCTGTTAGTAGGACATTAGAGAATTAGGCTTGGAAGTGGTGTGTGTTGTAGAATAATTGTGTGCAGTAATTGGCTTTTATGCTTTTAAACCAGTGAAGACTCTGCTGACACAGGCTGACTGCACTATATCTTTATATTATTTCCTACTTCATTTCCTTTTCCTCTTTACTTTTTCACCTTACTTTGCTTTTTTTTTTTACCCCTCTTACTGTCATTTTTTTACTTCCTTTCTTTTCTTTCCTTTTTCCGCTTCCTCTTTTCCCCATTTCCTTTTTTTCGTTCCTACCTTTTTCCGTTTAGTCTTTCCTTTCCTACTCTTATTTCCTACTCTTTTCCTCTTTCTGCTTCCTTTCTTTCTCACTTACTATCATATACTACTTCCCTTTCCTCTTTCCTGTCCTTATTATCATTTCTTTTTTTCCCATTTCCTTTCCTTTTCCTCTTTCCTTTTTTCTGTCCTTTCTCTCACTGTCATATACTACTTCCCTTTCCTCTTTCCTGTCCTTATTATCATTTCCTTTTCCTCTTTACTTTTTCACCTTACTTTGCTTTTCTTACCCCTCTTACTGTCATTTTTTTTACTTCCTTTCTTTTTGTTCTTTCCTTTTTCCTCTTCCTCTTTTCCCATTTCCTTTTTTTTGTTCCTACCTTTTTCCGTTTAGTCTTTCCTTTCCTACTCTTATTTCCTACTCTTTTCCTCTTTCTGCTTCCTTTCTTTCTCACTCACTATCATATACTACTTCCCTTTCCTCTTTCCTGTCCTTATTATCATTTCTTTTTTTCCCATTTCCTTTCCTTTTCCTCTTTCCTTTTTTCTGTCCTTTCTCTCACTGTCATATACTACTTCCCTTTCCTCTTTCCTGTCCTTATTATCATTTCCTTTTCCTCTTTACTTTTTCACCTTACTTTGCTTTTCTTACCCCTCTTACTGTCATTTTTTACTTACTTTCTTTTTGTTCTTTCCTTTTTCCTCTTCCTCTTTTCCCATTTCCTTTTTTCGTTCCTACCCTTTTCCGTTTAGTCTTTCCTTTCCTACTCTTTCTGCTTCCTTTCTTTCTCACTCACTATCATATACTACTTCCCTTTCCTCTTTCCTGTCCTTATTATCATTTCTTTTTTTCCCATTTCCTTTCCTTTTCCTCTTTCCTTTTTTCTGTCCTTTCTCTCACTGTCATATACTACTTCCCTTTCCTCTTTCCTGTCCTTATTATCATTTCCTTTTCCTCTTTACTTTTTCACCTTACTTTGCTTTTCTTACCCCTCTTACTGTCATTTTTTTTACTTCCTTTCTTTTTGTTCTTTCCTTTTTCCTCTTCCTCTTTTCCCATTTCCTTTTTTTCGTTCCTACCTTTTTCCGTTTAGTCTTTCCTTTCCTACTCTTTTCCTCTTTCTGCTTCCTTTCTTTCTCACTTACTATCATATACTACTTCCCTTTCCTCTTTCCTGTCCTTATTATCATTTCTTTTTTTCCCATTTCCTTTCCTTTTCCTCTTTCCTTTTTTCTGTCCTTTCTCTCACTGTCATATACTACTTCCCTTTCCTCTTTCCTGTCCTTATTATCATTTCCTTTTCCTCTTTACTTTTTCACCTTACTTTGCTTTTCTTACCCCTCTTACTGTCATTTTTTACTTACTTTCTTTTTGTTCTTTCCTTTTTCCTCTTCCTCTTTTCCCATTTCCTTTTTTCGTTCCTACCCTTTTCCGTTTAGTCTTTCCTTTCCTACTCTTTTCCTCTTTCTGCTTCCTTTCTTTCTCACTCACTATCATATACTACTTCCCTTTCCTCTTTCCTGTCCTTATTATCATTTCTTTTTTTCCCATTTCCTTTCCTTTTCCTCTTTCCTTTTTTCTGTCCTTTCTCTCACTGTCATATACTACTTCCCTTTCCTCTTTCCTGTCCTTATTATCATTTCCTTTTCCTCTTTACTTTTTCACCTTACTTTGCTTTTCTTACCCCTCTTACTGTCATTTTTTTTACTTCCTTTCTTTTTGTTCTTTCCTTTTTCCTCTTCCTCTTTTCCCATTTCCTTTTTTTCGTTCCTACCTTTTTCCGTTTAGTCTTTCCTTTCCTACTCTTTTCCTCTTTCTGCTTCCTTTCTTTCTCACTTACTATCATATACTACTTCCCTTTCCTCTTTCCTGTCCTTATTATCATTTTTTCCCCATTTCCTTTCCTTTTCCTCTTTCCTTTTTTCTGTCCTTTCTCTCACTGTCATATACTACTTCCCTTTCCTCTTTCCTGTCCTTATTATCATTTCCTTTTCCTCTTTACTTTTTCACCTTACTTTGCTTTTCTTACCCCTCTTACTGTCATTTTTTTACTTCCTTTCTTTTTGTTCTTTCCTTTTTCCTCTTCCTCTTTTCCCATTTCCTTTTTTTCGTTCCTACCTTTTTCCGTTTAGTCTTTCCTTTCTTACTCTTATTTCCTACTCTTTTCCTCTTTCTGCTTCCTTTCTTTCTCACTTACTATCATATACTACTTCCCTTTCCTCTTTCCTGTCCTTATTATCATTTCTTTTTTTCCCATTTCCTTTCCTTTTCCTCTTTCCTTTTTTCTGTCCTTTCTCTAACTGTCATATACTACTTCCCTTTCCTCTTTCCTGTCCTTATTATCATTTCCTTTTCCTCTTTCCTTTTTTCTGTTTCCTGTCATTTACCTTTCCTTTCTTATTCTGTTTAATTTCTCCTATTTATTCCTCTCCTCTCTTCCTCTTTAACACTTTTATTCCATGTCTCAGACCTCCAGACAGGAAACGTCGAGACCTGTTCGGAGTGGCCAATGGCACACTGCTCCAAGGTGCAAGCAGGAACATCACTGGACTGGAGAGTAACATCACTGATCCAGAGCTGCTGGAGAAAGAGTATCCTTTCTCCGAAGGCAAAGTCCATACAGAGTTCATGGAGATTTCCAACCTGCAGCCCTTCACTGTGTACCGCATCGACATCCACGCTTGTAACTACAAGGTCCACCGTTGCAGTGCTGCAGCTTTTGTGTTCTCTAGAACCAAACCAGCAGGTCAGTAAAACCAACAAACCAAACTTGTGCACATACAACTGCATATCCAGGCCAGCCAAATATTAAAATTCCAGTAATTCTCCACTGTGCCTACGGCATGATTTTTTTTTTATTAGTTATCCTGTTCATGTTAACAGCAATTAAAACTGAAATGTAATTGAAATCTTATTGAATTACTGTAAGAGAGCACTGGCCTTGAGCACAATTCTCTTCTTCCCCAGACAAAGCGGATGATATTCCCGGCACTGTAACTCAGGAGAGGGATGAGAAATTAGAAGGAACAGTGGTGCTGCGGTGGCTTGAACCTCATCACCCTAATGGACTGATCCTCATGTATGAGATCAAATATCGTCTGGGAACTGAGGTTAGTGTGACAACTAACTCATACACCATTAAGAAATAGTTAAAACTGCAGCCAAGGCCACAAACCGACTGTGTATGTGTGTGTGTGTTTCAGCAAGAGAAGCATGAGTGTGTGTCACGGCAGCAGTACAGAGTGCTGCGAGGAGCTCAACTTAGCAATTTGGCCCCAGGAAATTATTCCGCCCGGGTCAGAGCCACCTCTCTGGCTGGGAATGGGTCTTGGACTGAACCAGTGTCCTTCTACGTGCCACCCCCTAAAAGTAAGGAACGCATATAAGAAACCTGTTATTTTAGACAAGGTATGCTTACTGATAATTTTGAAATAGCTTCTTTAATGGAAATGTAGAGAGACCCGTTTCTGTAATGTTTCAAAGTGTTTAATTCTGTATGAATGTTCTTCTTCTCTCTTACAGGAAATTATGATAATGCCTTCTATCTGGCCATCATAATCCCTATTATAGTGCTATTTTTGCTCATTGCAGTGATCACCGGTGTCATCTTTGTCACCAAAAAGAGGTTGATAGCCCATTTATTCAAAATTAAACTTTATTTTGAGTTCTAGTATCTAGTACTGTTTTTCCAATGTTTACATGTATGTTTCCTTTCAGGAATAGTGACCGGTTAGGAAACGGTGTGCTCTATGCTTCTGTAAACCCTGAATATTTCAGTCCTTTTGAAAGTGAGTATTATGTTCAGAAACCAGGTTGTCATTAAGTATTTTTGTCATTTTCCATTAAAAATAATACAACATTAACACAATAATAGCTTATTTCCTGTTTTCATCATAATTATAACAAAATATTGTGGGATTTGTTTAAAAAATAAGAGGAAAAAACATTCAAAATATATTATTTTATATCCTAGCAATCCACATTACTTGAATTATTTGTCACAGATATAATTAATTGCCTAATTATGAAATCATCATGAAACATTTTCCTCATCATCTGGGTTTGGCCAAATATACTGTATGATTTGTTTTTTTTTTGTATTGCTACTGTTATGTGTGTTACAATGCACTGCCTGTTTAAATGTGCTGACTCTATTTCTGCAACCTCAGTGTATGTACCAGATGAATGGGAAGTGGCTCGGGAGAAAATCACCATGTGCCGTGAGCTGGGCCAGGGCTCCTTTGGTATGGTGTACGAGGGCATCGCAAAGGGCGTCGTCAAAGACGAACCTGAGACCAGAGTGGCCATCAAGACTGTAAATGAATCCGCCAGTATGCGTGAACGCATCGAGTTCTTGAACGAAGCTTCAGTTATGAAGGAGTTCAACTGTCACCATGTGGTAAGAAAGAGGGCACAGTCTCATCAAACTGTTGCTTTGAAACTAAACAATTTTTTTATTTATTAATTTAAGTGTATAATTTTTGTGCTACCAAACAAATGGCAAAAATAATGATGTTTTTCAAACAGGTTGCTCAGACACAGGTTTCCGAATGTTTTCATAGTGCCTCAGTTCTCTTTCTTTTGTTGTGTTCTGATTGGTTTAGGTGCGACTTCTGGGTGTGGTTTCACAAGGCCAGCCCACTCTAGTTATAATGGAGCTGATGACACGTGGCGATCTGAAGAGCTACTTGCGTTCTCTCCGTTCGAAAGAGGTCTGCACAAACCATCCTCCCCACAAATGCTCTGATTTTTATCCTTTAATTGATCTTTGTACTGCTTATTAAAATACACTTTTAGTTCATTACGTTTATTATATATTTTTTTTGTTCTACTCCGATCTATGGTCAGCATCTTATGCCCTCTTTTAGTTAATGTTCACAGTTTTTCAAAGCCACTCAATATGTCAGTCAGCTCTTCACATAGGGGTTGCTGTAGTGAAAGAGAGAAACAGAAGTGTTGAATGCAGCATTTGTCCTTGAATGTAGCAGGGCTCTAGCAGCCAGTCTTTGCCTCCGCTGAAGAAGATGATTCAGATGGCTGGAGAGATAGCGGACGGGATGGCATACCTCAATGCCAACAAGTTTGTCCATCGAGACCTGGCTGCCAGGAACTGCATGGTTGCCGAG
Source organism: Megalobrama amblycephala (assembly GCF_018812025.1). Classification (NCBI taxonomy): domain Eukaryota; kingdom Metazoa; phylum Chordata; class Actinopteri; order Cypriniformes; family Xenocyprididae; genus Megalobrama; species Megalobrama amblycephala. Next base: position 13,104,427 of record NC_063062.1, on the reverse strand, counting down.
GACTTCACAGTTAAAATCGGAGGTAAGTCTCAGTGTTTCTTTGATGCACAACACACAAATCTATAAAAGGATTATATTTGAAACAAGATTTGATTGAGAGGTATGACTGGCCCTTCACAGCACTGAAACACTTCTTCCAGCTCATGTTTGCTCTCTTTATGTGTTCAGACTTTGGCATGACGAGGGATATCTACGAGACTGATTACTATCGCAAAGGAGGCAAAGGGCTGCTGCCGGTCCGCTGGATGTCCCCAGAGTCTTTGAAAGATGGAGTGTTCACAACAAATTCTGATGTCTGGTATGAGCTGCCTGTCCTCTCTGACACTTCTCTTCACATACACACACACACAAATGCAAGACTTCTTTTTGCTTCTCTGTGAATTGATCTACGCTTGCATGTACACTACCAGTCAAACTTTTGGACATTAATAGTGTGAAATGGTATTACAATTTAAAACAAATGTTTTCTGATTATATATATTATACAATGTCATTTATTCCTGTGATGACAAAGCTGAATTTTCAGCAGCCATTACTCCAGTCTTCAGTGTCACATGATCCTTTAGAAATTAATCTACATGATTTGGTGCTTGAAAAACATTTCGGTAACACTTTATTTTAGGGTTCAATTCTCACTTTTAACTAGTTGCTTATTAGCTTGCATATTACTAGGATATTGGCTGTTTATTAGTACTTATAAAGCACATATTAATGCCTTATTGTGCATGACCTTATTCTACATCCCTTAATCCTACTCAATACCTACCTTAAATGCTACAAAAACTACCTTAATAACTATAAATAAACAGTAAATATGTTGAAAACAGTTATGCTGCTTAATAATTTTGTTGAAACTGATACTTTTTTTCTCAGAAATTATTTATTTGAAACAGAAATCTTTTGTAATGATATAAATGTATTTACTGTCACTTTTGATCAATTAATGCATCCTTTCTGAATTAATTCTCTTGCAAAAAACATTTGAACTGTAGAGCACATACTCTTTTAACACAAATGAAAGTATAGGAATTATATAGGAACCAAAAAAAAAAATCAAAAATACCTCATTATTATTTGTCTTTGATCAGAGTTTTATGATGGTCTCCTTTTGTGGGACCCTTTACCTAAAAAAAAAAAAATGGAAGTTTTATATTTTAACATATAAAACCCTGCACAAAATGCTTAAAACTACAAACAATTTTTAAAAAAAATCCCTGGTCCACTGGAAAAAAGAATTAATTAGTTAATAGATTTTAAGAAATTAATATGCAAATAAAATGTATTTGCCTATAAAAATAATTTAAAGCGTTTAGTTTAATTCATTTATGTGTGTCCAAAATTTGACTGATGAAACACTGGGATTTTTCCATCTGAACAGTGGGCTGTCCCATCTGAGACACAGTAGCCCTTCTCCACCACAGGCACCCAACTGTCCAGAAAGCATTGAAACTGTCTCTTTATTTTTCTTAATACGACAGGAAGCCTCATAGGCCTATAAGAGGTGAAAACCCTTTAATGTTTTTTTTTTCCACTGATGTTATGTGTCAAGGGAGAATATGCATCACTTCCAGACATTCTTCCAGAACCAGCCAAGCGAAACGTGCCCAAACACATTGTCTCTTTGTCTCAGACAGACTGTCTCTCCACAGCCTTAGTCCCAGCAGCGGCGGTTCAGTAGAACAGAGTCACGGTGCCATAGACCGACTTCTCCGATTCTGCACTTTCCCAATCTCCAGCGTCCCACAGCTCTGTCACTCTGTGCGCTCCTAACCTCCTCCAGATGTTTGGTAATGATGGGGTTGGTGTGCCAGCGCAGACCCGCCTCCCTGTCCCTCCGTCCATATCTGCTGCTTTTGAAGTCCCCGAGATGAAAAGAGCCACCGCGAGCTCCCATCTCGTACTCCCATAAACCTCGCCGTTAGGTGTCTTTATTTGTTTCCTTCCCCCCGAAAAAGTCCCGCTCTAATGCGGTTTTGTCTTTCAACACGCAGATGTTGCAGCCAATTAGATGCAAGTCACTGTTGTAATAGTCTTGTTTTAAAGAGTGTTGAGCTTTGTCTCAGATCCCTGGCCAGTGTAGAAAATTTGTCCTCTGAGAACTAATGAATAACGACTGGCAACAGTGTGCTCTTTGTGTGGTTTTTATTTGGGGTTTGCCGACTTTCTGGTCCGCTGCTGCACTTTCTCACCGGCCGCCGGCTAATATATGGACTCATTTTCATTAATGAGGAACACAGGGCTAACAAAAACACCACACTAAAAGAGAAAAGTTCAGGTCAGCGGCGCATGCGGCGTTCGCGACTTTTGCGTTGTTTTGAAAATGAGCATTTTGTTGTTCCACGCTAGAAAAAAATAAAGACATGGATGCGTCCGCAGCCTTTCAGTGACACGCCGCAGACTAGTGCTGCTTTTAGGCTCCGCAGGACTGCAATTGTCTCGAAGCGGCTCTTCATGCATCTCTTGACCTTAAATGGCCTCATTCTTTTCCTCTCCGGCCTCGTCTGACTGGATTGAGTTACTTGATGTTTACGGTTGCTGACGTAATTGGATAAATGGGTTTTGTGACATTTAGCATGATTTAGTGACTTTGTGTTGCTCCTGCAGAGTAATTTTAACCAGTTCCTCTTTCTTCAGGTCATTCGGAGTGGTTTTATGGGAGATTGCCACTTTAGCCGAGCAGCCCTACCAGGGCATGTCCAACGAGCAGGTACTGCGCTTCGTCATGGAGGGAGGACTGCTGGACAAACCTGACAACTGTCCCGACATGCTGTGAGTCCACCGACTGCACTTTGCTCCTAAACTTGGCACTCTGCTTTACACCGTTAACCCTTTGTCCTCTAACCGGCTCTTTTCTATTTAGGGATGCGATATCACGCTAAAATGTCGATAGTATGTCACCAGATGCTGCTGCTAACGTCAGGCCAGGCGAAAGCCTGACTGGTGCCATTTGCGTCACGGGTTAAAAGGAGACCGGTGACATCATGTTGTCAGAGAGCTTCCGTCCATAGAAGGGAGAATGTGCGCTTCCCAGGGGGTGACCGTAACGGTGACCCGTGCTGCTCCACTTTTTATTAAGAGCTTCTCGCACTTATCTTCACCTCGGCGTGTGTCTGTCTGCGTCACAGATCTGGTCTGCCATTCTCCTTTTCTGGGCTGATGTTAGTAGCGAGGCATATCCGTCCGTTTCTCTTGACCCCTTTATCCCTCTGTCTCTCCTTCTTGTCTCAACTGTTATGGAAACACAAACCCCCGGTTTCCATGGCAGCTACGACGAGATGTCCTGATTGCACGAGGAGGACTGAACATATGCTGCGCTGTGCTATAAAAACGGCGAAACTTTGTCATCTGTATCTCATCAATACACTCAGCTAAACATCGTGAAGTCGGGATGTTGCTCGTTTCTATGACATCATGAGAATATAAGCGTTACTTGACTGAAATACAAGGGCAGGGATTCAGAAATAGTGTGTAGATCTCTTGAACACAAAGCAGGGTTTCGTTGCTTATCATGTTGAGCTCAATAATTGGATATTTTTATCCAAAAACTATTTAACAATGATGTTTTTGGAGCATTTTTGCTCTTTTTTTAATAGTATATGAATAATCCTATCATGGATGCATGAGATTTTTCTTGCTGATTTTGAAAAAAGGCTTTTAGGCTTTATATTTCCATTATTGTCCTTAATGACAGTCAGTAGCTCTGTTCCAAAACCTAGTGAGCTGCCTACCTAGACAGCATATTAAGGCATCATAGTCATGCTCATAACACAACAAAGTTTAAGGGTCTGTAAGATTCTTAAAAAGGTTTTTGAAAGTCATCTATGCCCAATAAGGCTATTTTAATATATTTGAAATGTAATTTCCAGCAGCCATTACTCTAGTCTCTAGACTTACCATCACATTATGCTAATTTGGTACTTAAGAAACATTTCTTATTATCGATGTTGAAAAGTTGTGCTGCTGAATAATTTTGTGGAAACTGGGATACATTTTTTCATGATCTTTTTGATAAGCAGAAAGTTCAAAAGAACAGCATTTATTTGATATAGAAATCTTTTGAAACAGTAATGTCTTCACTGTCACGTTTGATCAGTTTAATTAAGGCGTCATCACATGTATCCTTCAAAGAGAAGGCAATCCCAGAATGCATTGTCAAGCTCAGTAGAAAAAAACTTAAAGTAGTGAAAATAGTTTTTAGATTTGTGTGAGTGCTGTTTATTTGTATGACTAGTAGAATAACTTGCCATAGAAACTTACTAACGTCAAACTCTTTTGGAATTAATTTTGAGTCGAGTCTCTCATGCCGAGCGCTATTTGTGGAGTTGCTGGCTTTGTAAAGTGCTTCAAATCATTAACGTATGAGCTTTCATTTCAGTTAGTATGCTGCCTTAGAAGGTAGCCGCCCATAGAGAGAGGCAGTAGACAGGAAGGTAGCTCAATGGGTTTTGGAAAAGAGATAGTGAGTGCAGACAGTGGGCAGGATTTATCACATTTTGTTATTGGGTTTGAAATCACTTCAATGAGTAATGACAGATGGCTTCTGCTGTGAATTTGTGATCCAACAAACGGCGAAAAGGGAGGTTACTTGCGAACCCCAGTCCAAAAAAACTTGTTGTCGTTGTTTTGAGGGAACGTCTCAGAAGTTGAAACCACAGAAAAGTTTCACTTTCCGTCAGTTCCTAATGCCCAGCAGAGAAACTTCCAGTGCAGTGTTTGACCTGATACTGTGGAATGTCCTTGGGCGAAGGCGCCCAGTTCTGCTCTGAACGTGCAGCTGGAGGTCACTTAAAATGTATTTCAGTGGGCCAGTGAGTGCTGAAACTATTCTTAGCTTGTTTGTTTGTTTTACCAAGATGTGGTGGGATAGTACCACACCAAACTGTTATGATCATATGTTTTATTATTTAGTTTAGTTTTGCTTTTTTTTTTTTTGCTTCTCATGCATCCTCAGCTGTTCACATAAAATAGGTCTGCGGAGTGTTCAGGATAGTAGTGCTGGCGTAGAGCACTTCTCAGTGTGTACGACCACAAAATGTTCTAGAAGTTGTCTGCTCTGCAACGCTCTAGTGTGTTCTAGCTTTAGTGAACACTGCCACCTGTTGATGGGTGGAGATTTTTAGTTTGAAACACCTGGGTTTGGGAGACTTATAGACATTATATGTTTTTAATTGTTTGCACTGAGTATGAGATTTGTGTATGAATATGAGATTTGTACATTGCCTCCATCACAAACACAATGCTGAAGTGTTGCTATATTTCAGTTATAATGTCCATTTTGCTGAAAATCTCTCTGCTAATTCTGTAAATTACATAGGCAGTGTTATTTTAGTATTATTTGTATACTATTATATTATTCACATTTTAATTGTCTTTTATTTTTATATTTTCAGTTTTTATTTGTTTTTGTCATTTAACTTGATTTAATGTAAAGTTTTTATGTCAGTTTTAGTAATTCAACTTATACCTATTTATTTTAGTTAGCTGCCAAGGCAACGTTTCTAATTTTCATTCAAGTTGTTCCATATAATATTTATATTTTATTTTATTTCAGATTTATTTTAATTACCAAAAACATTTTTTAATAGTTTTAGACTGATTCAAACTAATAACTCGTCTTTTTAAAATATTGATTAAAAGAACTGGCTTATTCTGGTCATTTAATTCCAGGAATCAGGCTAAACTGGTCATGCTGTATGTTTTTGATTCGCTAAAAAGAACCAGTTCAAAAGAGTCATTTGTTCATGAATCTGACTACAGTGGTTGTGCTGTACGTTTTTGATTCACTAAAATGAACTGGCTCATTTGTTTTTTAGTGTGCATTATTTTGCGGTTCACAGTCAGTTTATTGCATCACATCCAATACCGTATTTTAATACTAATAGTTCATGTGACTTCTGATCAAGTATCTTTAAATTCAAACTATAACACCACATGTGTATCTGGTCTACAGGTTTGAACTGATGCGGATGTGCTGGCAGTACAACCCTAAGATGCGACCGTCTTTTCTGGAGATCATCAACAGCATAAAAGAGGAACTGGAGCCGCCCTTCCGGGAGGTTAGCTTTTTCTACAGTGAGGAGAACAAGCCCCCTGACACAGAGGAACTGGACATGGAGGTGGAGAACATGGAGAACGTTCCACTGGATCCTGCTTCCACATTGGCCCCCTCCTCTCAGGGGAGCACAGGGGCTCAGACCCAGAGTCAACAGCCGCTCTCCCCAGCTCAGGGGCCCGGGACACCGATGGGGTCCACCCTAACCCCCTCCACCTCACCGCCTTCCTCCTCAGCCTCTCCGGGCCTGGCCTTAGACATGCACTCAGGACAGGTAGCAGCAAACGGCCCAGTGGTGCTGCTGGGGCCGGCGTTCGATGAGACGCAGCCCTACGCGCACATGAACGGGGGGAGGAAGAACGAGCGAGTGCTGCCACTGCCTCAATCATCGGCCTGCTGATCATGACTGCTCGGTTTCCCTCTACTCCTCACACAGGGTACCCACATTTCCCTCGCCCCTTTGTCTACATGGTCATATGTGTTTTTTCTTTCATTCTCGAGGAGTCAAAACCCAGGGGTGACCGTGGAGTCGGCAACCAGATGGACAGTGTCCTTCCTGAAAGTCGGTGGATCATTTTGTTCAAATTTTGAATGATTGAGGATGTTTCGGGGCGATCGGTGACAGAAAAACCTCTTGCAATATTTAAGTTTTCAGAGCAAGCCACCACACTAGAGAGCCCTAGCTTTCACTTGTGTGAGGAAAAAAAAACTGTTTTAATGTTTTCTAAAGGAAGAAAACCTGCCAGTTCATTTTGAAACAAGAGAGACAAGCATATTAGCCAGCAAGCCCAGCCTGTGAACGCTTTCAGGGTGCATACCAGTGTGTTTCTATACAAAAATACACATTTCCCTCTTCAGCGCAAGTAAATTTCTTCCTCTAAAACTGTCATACATTTCTCTTTCAAGACGGCGCAAGACTTTCTCAGCTGCGATCGATTGTTCTCAATCAGTGATCGGTCATGTTACTGGTTGAATCCACCCTTCTACTTAATCCATTTCAAGGGTGTTTGTTAGAAAGTGAGGTGGGCTTTTTTGAAACTGCCAAATTTTTGCCAAATCAAATTTCCTTTTTTCTTTAAAGTTATTTATCATTACATCACCCCCCCCCCCATCCACAGCCGATTTTTCACGGTTGCACTTTGAAGTAGCGCAATCGAGGGACTAAGCTCTCATACTGTCTTTGATGGGGGATTTCTGGACCTCATCTTTTACAATCAGCTTGAGTTTGTAAATCCTTCCCCTTTCCCCTTTTTATATGGATCTGATCTCTGACTATTGCATGGCAGTTCCTGCTGCACACTCCATCTGTGAGCTGAGCCTCTGTGAAAGTAATGTCTCAAGTCAAAAGGAAACAGCACGGCGCAAAGGTGAAGAGATGCGTGTATGAATTATAAGGGATCAGCATGGTTATGAAGCAAACTGAATACAGGGGCTTCATCTGTTTTGACATCTGTTTCGTGAGATGAGTGAGGCATTGTACACAGCAGGTATTTTTTTTAGACTAGTCATTAGTCTCTCTGTACAAATCATATGATTCTGAGAAGGGTCTTACAGTTCTATGTTAGACCACAAGATCATTTACACACAAATCATTGGTTTGAGTCACTTTTGATAACTTTTTTACAGTTCTGATGTTCACCTCTTTGTCTGTACAGAAAGAAGCTGCTATTTTTTTTTCTTTTGTGGGTGTTATATATATATATATATATATATATATATATATATATATATATATATATATATATATAAAAAAGAAATCCTTCAGGTTTAATATTGTATGATATCTCCACTACAGTCCATTTTCTTATGCTTTATACTCTTCTTGCAAAAAAAAAAAAGAAAAAAATACAAAAAAAGAGAATAGGAATTTATTTTTATTTTTTCTCCCTAAGAGGTTGTCTGTATTGCCACATGTCCATTGCCTTGTGTTTTAACAATTCTATCTATCTATTATTATTATTATTATTATTATTATTACAACAAACTCTTTAGCACTGCATGTGAACTTTAGGCACCCTTGATACAGTTGTCTACCACTGCACCTACTCATGAGGTGCAGCTCAATCTCAGGTTAATGTTACAGTTTTGTTCTCCAAACATCATGTTCTCATCAGCTGATTCCACCTCAGCTTTTTTAGTTGCTGGTCTCTCCTTGCAGTGTAGTAAACCGTACAGTATGTCAGTGTCCGTGCTCATGCCTCCTGCCAGGCATTGTCATGGAATTTTTCATTTCCATTTCTTTACCCTTATAGACTGTTTTTGTAACCCATTCATGTAATTGAATAGCAACTAACAGGGCTAATTGGGTTGTCTGTATCACCTCCAAACGAGATGCATTCGTAATTTCTGTAACCACCTCGATTTTATAAATCCAAGCAATGAGCACTAAACTTCCTGATGAAATATTCCATCTGTAACCAAATAAGAATCTGTTCAAGCTCAGAAAAGCGATCGCTTTCTTCAAAGATTGCTAAATAAAACAATAGGTTTCCATGGCTAGTTGGCTTTAAAAAAAAAAAAGTTTAGTTTTGAAGAATTTCTCCATGTGTATTTGGGAACGATACCCAGGAATTATTTATCCTGTCTTAGAAGGTTATTTTCCCCCTTTGAAGGGGTATTTATTTAATTTTCTTTTTTTGTGTGTGTGTGTGTGTGATACCAGTTGAAATCACTGTACAAATGCCCTTATGATTTAGTATAAAGTCTGATTCTAGATGCATTTTCCATGATGTCATGACTGGGGGACTTTCTTTTTTCATTTCCTTCAGCATCTATCTACCTCATTCTCTTTTACTTTTAAATGTGTAAGTATATGAAATGATAAAATACATCTCGCTTTTTCTGTAGAGGACACCTTATCATCCTCTGTCATGTCTCTGATTTAAAAAAGAAAAGAACTCTTTAAGCACCACAAAGTACAAGCTCCCAGGAATGGAGAGAGTTATGATGTGAGCTAAAATGCCTATGGGATTCCTAACGGCGTGTCTATTGCATCTCTTATCACATGCCTGGCAATGCAAAAATCACACTGCTTTTGATCACACTGCAATACTTTATAAATAATTGTGTTAAAATACCTAATTCACCAGATGGTTTCATCATGATGGACCTTAAGAGATAAAACTTATAAAAGTTATTTGCTATCAGTGTTTTCTTTTGCATTTAATATTCTTCTTCTTTGATCATCCCTCCTTATTTGCCCATCTAATCAATAAAACTGCTGCTCATAAAGGTTTAGGAGAGCATATCTTAAGTAAAGAATTTGTTAAACACATCTAGCCATGCATATGCTAGCAGAAAATATTCTCATTGAGTAATGAGTCGGCCTCAAATAAAACGATAGTTTTGGTTTCAAAAAGCCACATCAAGTATTATTCATGATATTTACATTAGAATATGTCATAAAGTGCAGCTGAGCTGTAGAGGATTGGATGTAGAACAGATAAGCCAACAAGAAAGTTTGAGTCCAGATACAATGTTGTCATTGGAAACTGTACATGATCTTTAAGTTTCCATTAGTTTAAAGGATCTTATTTTTTTTTAGTAAAAACTCATTTTCAGCATCAATGGAGATCATGGCCCTGGACTTCCTGTTTCCCAGCATGACTTTTCTAGACAACACTGACCAACAATGTCGGTCTCCTACATATGTCAATAGCCTATAACTGAGGATGACTTTAATACATACTGATATTTATAACCTTCTCTTTTCCTGCAGTCTATTTGGCCAAAGCATCTAATGATTGAATGCATACAACACTTTCTCACAACAAACCAGTGGATTTTTTTCCCTTCTCATAAACCTACCTGGAAAAAAGATTCCAACTCCACATAGTGAGTACAATATATAAAGGGCCAATTGTTGTCACCGTATTCATCGACATTATTCTCTAGCGGGAGAAAGGGCTGTGGTTTTGCCTCTCTTTTCTACTGCTGCTGACAACATGCTGCTTTACAGAGACTACAAATAGTCTTGCCAGTAGCATTAGGTGGGTGGTTGATCTAAGCAACATACTTTCTCTCTCAAACAACCGTTAAAAAAAAAAAGATGGGCCAGACGATTAAATTGCAAAGAGGATTCAGAGAAAGTCACGGTCGTACAACCCCTGGCTGTTCTGTTTCATGGCACTTAAAACATTCTTTGACTTTAGATTGTGGATCTTTTGAACTCCCAGGGGTTGGCGTTTGTTGGAAGAGACCTGGTCGGGATGCTGAGAGGCACATTGTTAGAAAAGAATATTATTCTGTGTGGTACAAGAAGATCGAAATAACCATTCTGTAAAAGCCCTTGTGCTTGTATTGTTGCGTATGTATATGGGTGGGAGTGTATCACATGTAGATGTAGTGATTAAGATTTTGATGTGTTTATAATGGGAAAATAATAGATATCACTATTTATTTCTGCTTCTTTTTTTTCTTTCTGTAATGAATATGGACAAAAGCATTGGCTTGTTGCAAAGTGAATGTCAGTTTTCATTGAATGCTGCCAAGTTTCCTTAGTTACAGTTCTACAGAAACACACATACACAAATAGGACAGCGATGTCCAGTAGATTACGGGTAGTCATGACACAGAGAGAGAGAACATGACTAGAATTTAAAATAAAAAGAGACAAGTTTACAGTAGAAATAGCTTATGTTGCAATGAAAGTTTTCTGCAAACCTGAAGGTAGATTGACTGAAAGATTTTTTTCCTCCACTATCATGAGAACTATTATAATTTTATTATATTTCTTCATAATGCAAAACCTCAGGTTTAGAAAAGATGCATGTATGCATTTTAATTGCAATAATGAGCTTGAGGTTTCACAGACATCATTTCCCAGGCACTGTTGTTTCTGCTTGGCATTCCGACAAATTTCAAAAGGGGCCTTGAACTACTGTACTGAAGAGTTTAATAACACTTTATTTTCCTTTCACACAAAAAAAAGAAAAGAAAAAGAAAAAAAAAGGAGAAAAAATGAAGAAAACAAATCTCTGTGTCATTGCATTGATTGGTAGAAACTGATGGTGAAACGGCTTGGCTGGTACTCTCGTCTTCTTGTAAGTTATGTATCTAAGGCCTCCTGTTTTTCAGTTTTCTCCTCACCTCCAGTTGAGATGGTAGACTTTTTACATGCCATTGGCTTAATGTATATCTGAAGAATTTTCATGTATTTTCTTTTTTTCTTAAATTTTGAATTAAAAAAATGAATGAGTCTGAAGGCTTGTGTCAAGTGTCACTTATTAACTTGTGATCTACGTGATAGGATTATGTTTTATGGAGAACGTTTTCTTTAGTGTTTTCTACCTGTGTGCTGTCCACGTACTCTGAGGTTGCGTGTTCAGAGCTGTCCAGCTGGCGTAACAGAGCGTGGATGATGGTCTGGAGTTGTGGTACCACTCTCTCTGGGCTTGCCAGGCTGCCTGAGGCTGGCACATGGATCAGCGCAGCCCTTCCCTGCCCATGGTACAGTGAATAGTAGTATACAAAATCACACAGGTACCTGCAGGTTGTTAACTTGATGTTAATAATCATATATGCCATTTTATCATAAAACAATGTTATGACAAAATTCACAAATGGAGGAAAATAAACTTTGTTGAATTATAGTACCAACAAATGTACAGGACTTTAAATGTATACTCCACCCAAAAATGAAAATTCTCGCATCATGTACTTTATTCAGAAAAACACAAATACAGATTTTTGGAAAAGTCCATATAATGGAAGTATCCTTCCAAAGTTGACACTTCAAAAACCACATAAAGCAAACACGATGAACACTTTTAGGTGGAGTATCCCTTTAAATCAACACATTTTTACAGATAACTTTATATTTTTATAGATAAATAATATTTTCAAGTTTTATCTATTAATCAAATTGTTACTCATCTATTACCTCCCAGCATCTCTGGAGTAGATGACATCAAGTCCCATATTCTTTAAATGCTTGCTAAGGGACCTCATGTCTATGACAGAGTCCAGTCGTTCTGGTCCTCCCTCAATACAGCAGTGATGAACAGGGCACAGACCACTCACATCCCTGTCTTTGTAGCAGTGGTTCTTGCCTGTTTGCTCCAGTGTAATGCCTTTGGCACCTGGGGCTATGCCCAAATGGATAACAACCTGCCCATCACAGGGAGAAAATGTCTCTATCGTCATTTTGTATCAAAAGTAAAATGTTTTAGTTTTAAGACACATCATCTAAGATGCTGTAAACTTCTTATTTATACCCTCTAGATTTTTTTTAAAGCATCCTGTAATCTCTTCTCTGTTATGAAGTGTTTCATCAAGACCTAGTTTATGTATAAATATGTGTTACCTTTGGAGTCACTGTTTGCAAGATATGATCAAGGACTTGTTGTGATTTTGCATAACTGACAGGAATCTCCATAATATGGACATCTATGCCCAATGCAAGTCCTTCCATCTTCAATCCCTGCTCAAATAGCAAAGTATGGCCATCTTACTGACGAGAATTTATAATGATGTAGCAGCATTTGTATTCCTAAAGGAACCTGAAAATTGGCTGTTTATTAAATGGTATGCTAAAAAAAACGACAAAAGCACCATTAAGGTATAGTAAAAAAATTGTGTTCTTCATAGAAGAAAAGAATAAATACGGGGTTCCAATGATATGAGGGTGAAAATTTTTTTGGATGAATTATTCCTTTAATGAATAAATTTTCCTCAAATGTAATTATAATTATTTATATAAAAGGGTAAAAATTGCATTGTTTTCCTAGTAGGCCTACCTTAGCTGCCTCCCAACTTGGATTCACTACATATTGTCGGAAAGGGGCAAAACCTAGTAAATTAGAAAAATTAATAAATATACGGCATTTGACATACATAAACGTATTAGAGCTGACTAATTAACGTTAGGCAAAACCAATAACATGATCTTTAGTAGGCCTATACACAGCGAAACCATTTTAACGGCGACACAACTTTCGCTCGACAAAATAAGTGCTGAATGCGTCAGTTTACCGACCCAAAATAAACCACCTACCTGTTACAACTACAATTTCACTAGTAGTGTCCATCGAGATGGGATTTTATTAAATTAAAACACTGTTTACCACCTTTCTCGTAACTGAGGACGGAAGTAACGATGCTGTGCAAGGCTATAAATGTCTTGTATAGGGCTATAATAAGTTAACCCAAAGTGACTCATTGCGCAAATGAGGCTGTGAGGCAGTGCATTGTCCATTTTTCTCCACATGGGAGAGCCATCTCATATCCCATCATAGAGCTAAAGACGCACTCCTTCAAACATCTCACTGAACGGGACAGAATTTGTACAACCTACCATGGCGAAGGACTGAGTCATGAATATTAATTAGAGCGGGCTGACGAGCGTCCAGTCAGAGTCACATAACCTAATTAATATTCAAATATGTCGCGCATACTTGCCAACGGCTGTTTCAGCAAATCACTTAACCCTACTGGGCGAACGTAGCGTTGCGTAATTAATATTCATAAGCCAAACCGTTCTCATAGTAGGACTCACTAACGGGACATGGGATCAGCTCAAATCCTCCGCACTTGTTCGACTCTGCCTCCGCCCAGCGCTTCTCACCGACGCAGAACACAGATGACAACGAAACAATTGATTTACTTCTAACTTAACACATTTAAGCGTAACCCAAAGCTATTAGATTTACACAATTACAAAGAAAAAATGTTCCGAATCAAGGAGCCGTTTGAAAGCGAAAAGCTCCAACTACAGGAGCTCAACCAAAGACTCAGCCACTACCTAATGCGCGCAAAACAGTTGGAACAAGAAAATGCCTGCTTGATAAGCGAAATAAATTCAGTCAGACAAACCAGATCTGGAGAATGGGAAAACAAACACATGTCCGAACTTCGGGAAATGAGGAGACTGGTGGAGCGTTTATCTTTCGAGAAATGCAGAGCAGAGATGGAACGACAGAAGCTGCGCGATGAATTCCAGATGCTTCAAGCGATGCGTTCAGAGGAAGCTTCGGTGGGCAAAGGCATCGACACTGAGCTTAAAGGCTGCGAGAGGCAGCTCCATCATGCTCTTCAGACCAACGGTGGTTTGGAAGATCGCCTTTTTGAGCTTGAAAACGAATATAAGTTTTTGGAAGATGCCCACAGAAAGGAAATCGCCCAGATGAGGGACCAGGTGCACTCCCGAACTGTACGCGTTGTGACTCAAATGCATCACGCACCTCCAGCAGTTACGATGGAAGAGGTGCAGGAGTATGCGGCCAACTTCAATGAAAGCTGGCAGGGGACTTTGGACATGTACCGCCTGAGGGTAGAGGAAATCGAAGAGTCTATAAAAGCAGACCACGCGAGGCTGGAGGACATTCAGAGGGAAAAGAGAGAATATGCTTCACAGTTAAAGAGGCTGCGTGACGAAATTGAGAAACAAACTCAAGTGCAGCTGAACCTTGAGGAGCAGCTCGTGAACATGCAAGACAATTTCAGAGCTGAAATCAGTCAGTATCAGGTGGGTGTCTGAGCAAAGGTCCTCTATTAATAATATCACATTGCCACAGATGAAAACAGAGATTGCGTAAGGATATGTACAACAGCGCCACACCCACTGTACTAGTGACACCAGGCATATTCTGTCATTAGAGTACACATTAGTGTACATTACTTTTTCTTTTTTAAGAATTAGAGGCACAAATCCCATGTTATCCCACCTAATGTGATATTTTTGATAAAAATAAGATAGTGTATGGCGTTTTAAACATCAAATGTCTGTATCCCCCTACACTTGAATGGTAAAATGGCCCACCTCAGAGTAAAAAAATGATCAAACAAAAACATATTGCTAAAAATATGTCTTATGTATGTGTATAACATTTACTTTAATATATAAAGTGAAAATGTTGACGTTCAACATTTCTTAAGGTGAAAGGATTAGTTCACTTTCAAATTAAAATTTCCTGATAATTTACTCACCCCCATGCCATCCAAGATGTTCATGTCTTTCTTTCTTCATGTGAAAAGAAATTAAGGTTTTTGATGAAAACATTTCAGGATTTTTCTCCTTATAGTGGACTTCAATGGAGCCCAAATGGTTGAAGGTCAAAATTACAGTTTCATTGCAGCTTCTACACGATCCCAGATGAGGAATAATGGTCTTATCTAGAGAAACCATTGCTCATTTTCTAATATATATATATATATATATATATATATATATATATATATAGTTTTAACAATAAATGCTCATCTTGAACTAGCTCTCTTCTTCTTCTCTATTAGAATACTGCCCTCCACAGGTTAAAGTTTGAACTAATTGTTATATACTTGCACTAGCATATTGCATATGACAATTTAGTTCAAACTTTGACCTGTGGAGGGCAGTAATACACTTAGCAGTGTCAACACTGCTGGAATTCAAATAGAGAAGAAGAAGAGAGCTAGTTCAAGATGAGCATTTATGGTTAAAACGTATAAAATAATATATTTCTCCTTATTTCTCGTCTGGGATCGCTGTAAACTGTAATTTTGACCTTCAACCGTTTGGGCTCCTTTGAAGTCCACTATATGGAGAAAATCCTGGAATGTTTTCAACAAAAAGCTTAATTTCTTTTTGACTGAAGAAAGAAAGACATGGACATCTTGGATGACATGGGGGTGAGTAAATTATCAGGAAATTTTAATTTGAAAGTGAACTAATCCTTTACGCACCACTTATAGGGTGATTGGGACACATTTTGCCATCGAGATGACTTGGAAAAAGTCTCCTAATCAACCTGATTTCATTCTACCATTTGTTGAAAAGTTTCATTTAAAAAAATAATAATATATATATATTTTTTATAAATAGTTGTATTAAATTTATGAGGAAATATAAGTTCAGAAATATCAGTGCTTAGTTCTTCCAAGAGTAAAGAAAAATATTACAAAACACACAGTGGAAACCAAGCAGACATCAATTCATGTAGATGAACATTATCTCAACACCTGTTCTTTCAATGGGTCCCTTTGGAGCTCAAGTGAGAAGTGCTTAGGCACTGCCAATATCCATGTTTATCATCTCTAGCTCATTGTGCTTTAGAAAAATGAGCATTAAAGCTTCATCCCATTATTGCTTCTCTCCAGGGAGAATGACAAATGAGCAGTTACTGAAGCAAAGTGCAAGCATCAGTAAAGTGTTGTGTCACTGTGGGCTAAATTGAATGAGGATGTCAGTCTTAACATATTAATGCAGTTAGTATTACTAGCCTATTGAGTGCCAAATGTTCCGATTCCAAAACCACAGATATGCACTCATCAAACAGACTAATGATGCTGGCCTGTAAACAACATTTACTGATAAAAATATTCAAGTCAGAAGGTTTAAGTGATGTGTAATACTATTGGTCAGAGGTGACATTTATGAGACCACCCAAAAATACATGATGGATGGTTTGGAGCCATTTGAGTGGGGGAAATTTAAAGGCTTGTATCAACCATTGAATTTAGCATATCAGATATTGGATCTGTGAATTACATTGACTTAAAAAGTCTTGTCTTGTGACTTGGACCAACATGAAGTAGATAACCCTTCTATCATTAAAAACACCTGTCTCTTTAAATAAATAATGAGGTTTCAGCAGGGAGTGATGTTGGAAGAGCTCTCAAACAGGTGCATCACACAAACAGTAGCCCCCAAAATATACTTTGGATCAATAAGGTGCAAGTGGACACTAGAGAGAGAGATGAGATAAAAATAGTTTTTATAGTTTAAATGACATACTATTCAGTGCATTATTGCAATATTTAGTATATGTTTGTATATGTGTGTTTGTAAAAGAGCAAATAGGCTAACTATCTTTCTTCTTGTCATACAGGATATTATTGAGGAATTGGAGTATGAGCGCAGAATGTTGTCCAACACCATCTCAGAGAGGCTGAAGGACCATCAGGATCTCTTACAGGTCAAGATGGGTCTCGCTTTGGAAGTGGCAGCATACAGGTAGAGCAAACAAAATCAATTGAATGCTGCCTTTCTCTAAATGACCATGTAGTGCCTTTGAGGCTTGAATACAGTCCATATCAGCACATTCAGCTTCACTTTTTCTGATAATTCATGCTTGTTCATTGATCCCAGAGGTCTTCTGCTAGGACTTGAATTTCATGCATTCAGTTTTGACAGTTTCCTCAAGCCCATTCAAGCATAGGGATGAATGACCCGTTTCTGTGCCCTTAAAACGAGTCTCCTCCTACATTCACTTTGTGATATTAAATATTAATACCAAAATTACTTGTGCTTCATGGACTTTGGCTGACATGACATCTCTAAGGACCAGTGCAGCAGTCCTTGAAAGCTATTAAAATGTCTTAAGTTCATATTTCGTTGTTAGGGGCCGGCAGGCCGTTCACTCGCAATGTTTTTGCATTCCACTGTGCTGCTTTTTTGATATTTTTCCATCTAAACATGCTAGATGTATGTCTTTGACCAGCATGTTTGCATCATGTTTGCATCCTACATGACAGTCTCTTCTAGTAACGCGACACTCAAGTTAAAAGTTCAACTTTTAAAAAACACATCTAGGGACCTGAATATACACATTTGAGTGTTGTTTAGAGATTTGAGTAGAGAAGTTTGTCATAGCAACCACCCCCAACATGAGCCTTGTAGATGTATTTTTAGCCACTGCAGCAACAGTGACAGGAACAGCGACTAATGCCCGCCCATTTGGCAAGTCTGCTTACAGCCCCGCCCCTCTTTTCTTGGAGACTGGATAACTCCTGTTTCTGTGACCTAATCACTGTATGTTGAACAAACACTTAAGATGATTTATGATTTTTATTCTATTGCAAAGATGCCTGATGCATTAGCTAATGTACACGAAAGATCAGCATGTGGAGTTATTAAATAAAGCTATTTAACAGTAGATTAAAAATAATGTTTTGAGGTTTTTTTTTTTTACTGCAATTTCCTGTTAAGATCCGCCATTGCAGATAGTACATGCATTAATTTAAATACTGTATGTACAACCATTATTTATTCTTGATCAAATGTTGGGTTGGTCTCTAGTCTCAAGATGGTCGATCTGTATTTGCAATGGTTTAGATACTACTTAAACATGATAATGTAGAAGTTCGATTTGTCTGTTTAAAACGGCTCCATGTCGTGAGCCATAATGAAAACAGACAGGGTGCATTGTGGCAGTTATTTTTAGAGCAGTCTTTCAAAGGAATCACAGGGGACTTTCAAAGGTTTACTGTCTGTTGCTCCACAAAGTCTGCTTCGTTTTGGTTCTCCAGCGCATTTTTCATGTAAAAGAATTGTCAAGGTAGGTTCAAAACTGCTCAAGGACCCGTTTTTAAACACAATAGTGGAGATAAGGGTGTTGTTAGTGACCTTAACTGTGTTTCTGCTTAGGACATGTCCATGGTCTTGGTAGGTTTTCTGGTTGCCCTCAGTGTTGTTTGAGATTTTACATGATCATGGCAGAGCATGGAGGTAGTCAGCATTCTCAAAAGAGGTGAAAAAGAAGTGCCTTGGTTGTTCATGATACTGTATGTTCGGCTCAAGTAATTAGACTGACCTTAAATATGCCTGTTTGCCCGTATCTTTGACATTGTCATGTTTATTAGGGCACTCTTGGAAGAAGAAGGAAGACATGCTCAAATGTGGTCTAATCAGCATTCAAGAGAAAGAATAATAGGTAATTGCTTATGTCATTCAGCTTGAAATAATGCTTTTATGCTATATGATTTTAACACTAAAATTTTGTTTACTGTCTTTATTCTAATTATTCCGAAATTCAAACAAAGCATACCAAGACAGATATTAGAAAGTAAAATGTTTGTCTTCATTTTTATCTATCTACTATCTGTTATCTATCTACTGTAGATATAAAAATGCCATCCCATCCTTACACCCCAAGAGTCTCCGTCAATTCAGCAAGTCGGCCAGATACAAGGAAAAAAGCCTTCACAGGATATGATGTTAAATATATGGAGCCTATTTCCAGCGTGAGAACCTCATCTACATCAAGTCAGTTTCATTCTCACGAACCCTCCAGGATCGTGCCTATCAGTGTATCAAATCGTGCCCAGCAAAGTCCTGCTTCAAGAAGGGACATGATTTCATTCACCAAAGCAGCACAGGCAGCGGCTTCCAGTTCCCCAAAACCTGGAGTCTCTTCTGTTGAGATAAAGAGAGAGGAGACAGATCAGAGAAGTATGAGAGAGGAGGTTTCACAGCACTCTTCAAAGGGCTCACTTGATCACACCCCCTATAGAATCGAAAGTATATCAAGCTCTACAGCCTCAAAAATAGAGAAACCAAAGCCAGCGAATGTGATATCACCTCTTGCGAGTTTGAGCAAGACCGCCACCGAAGAAAGCAGACAGAAAGACGTTGAACCAAAAGAAAATAGAATGGATGCCAAACAAGATGAAGAAAAACCCAAGGCAACAAATAAAGAAGAAAGAGGGGATGTGAAAGAATCAATAGCTAAAGATGAGAGAGAGTCTGAAAATGTAGAACATAAGGTGTTTGTAAGTGAGGAAAAGGTACTAGATGCAGTTTCTATGGAGGAAATAATTCAGCAGGTCATGAAACCAGCTGGTTTAGATACATACTCATCCCCCGACTCAAAAGTCACATATCATGTGGAGAAATCAGAGCAAGAGGATGGATCCACCAAGACTCAGATTATTTTACAATCTAAAGTTGAGGAGGAGCTGGATCTGTCTGAAGATTATGCTCTGGAGGAACTTCTCAGCAAGGGAGTCAAGAAAGTCACCCTGGAGAACATCAAAGGAACCCCAACAGGAAACATGATCGAGAACCTGCTGAGTCTTAGCCTACAAGGTGAGAGTTTGGGAAAAAGGTCAGTGAATGTGGAGATAATCGAGGAACCTGTGGAGTCTCAGAGTGATGAGGAGGGTGAAATTGAAATAGAGGAGACAGTGGAGATTAAGTCTAAACAACCAAACATCAGTCCCTCATCGATGTTCTTCCAAATCGAGGAGCCAGAGAGTGACCCTAAGACCATGAAACCCTACGAGAGTGGTTCTGCTGAAGCCTCACATTATGGAAACAGTGGTTCTGTGCAGGTTCAGGAAGTTACCAGGGATGAAAGCTTACCATACTTCACGCATGGCCAAGAGTCACAAGAATACTTCGTCTCCACTCCTGAAGACAATATGTCTGAGTCGGAGGAGGGTGGAAGGTTTATGTCTTATAGCCATTATGGAGTTATGGATGATCTGTCTGATGAACGATATTACCAGGAAGATGACCCCAAATGGCCCACTGCTGAAGGTCACAGGTACAGAGATTCACCCGAATATGGTGACCACTCGTTTTTGAGAGACGACATCCAAGACTGCATAATTGAAGAGGAGGTGCACGTCTCTCCCACACTGCAACAGTCCATAGTAGGGATCCTGAGGGAGGAGTCTCTAGACCCCGAACAGCAGCTCAGAGGAGCATTAGAGCAAATCCAAGATACTGTATCTGGAGCCCTCAAGGAAGAACTTGCATTTTTTACAAAAGGTAGAGAGACTCCAGAAAATGTCTCCGTTGACATCAAAAAAGTGGAACAAGTTACAGACAGCGGAACCATGACCATTGTGGCAGAGCTTAATGTGTCCCAGACGT
This sequence comes from Megalobrama amblycephala, assembly GCF_018812025.1. Classification (NCBI taxonomy): domain Eukaryota; kingdom Metazoa; phylum Chordata; class Actinopteri; order Cypriniformes; family Xenocyprididae; genus Megalobrama; species Megalobrama amblycephala. The sequence continues at coordinate 13,083,800 of NC_063062.1, read as the reverse complement.
TGGAGGATTCTGGGCTGCTGGAAGGAGATGATCCATCTGAAGAGCAAATAATGGCAGCGCTGAGCTCAACCCACCCAACGCTCCAGCAGGCCCTTGGTGGTGGAGCTGGTGTAGGATACACCATGAAAGTTTCTCAAGAGGAGTTTCGAATGGAGGGAATGCCATGGATGACCAGCGACGAAGAGATCCGACAATGGAGCTCAACCGATGAGGTCGGCAAGACGGAAAAACATATCAAGCTAGGCCCTAGTGAGAAATCCTTCACTTTTCAGATGGATGTGAACAACGGCTCCTCTGCATCAGCAAGCGGAGGAGCCGTTATAGAGCAAAGAAGCGGCAGTGCTACTGAGTTCTCACAGACCCAGATGATTGACCCCCACTTGAAGGTCTGTCATGAGAAAAGAATCGCAACTGTTTATCTTGAAAGCCCCAAAGATGAGTGATATCATGAAATAACATTCAAATTACACATTATAGCTCAAAATATCATGTCAACCACATAATTCATTATGAATTTAACAACAACAACAACAACAAAAAAAAATCTGGTGTTGTAAACCAGAATTAAAAATTCATGGTCCATCATGACCGGTCCATTACATACTAAAAATGTTACTGATCGCAATTTTTTGAACAGCACTGTATCTGACATAGCTAAAGTGTTAACAAAGCTAAAGCTAATCACTTACATACTTGCATTGCTTTGTTTATATTGAGTATATATATACAGCCAAGACATTTTATTTCATTTTCACTTTATAGTACAGCTTTAACTAAGCACAGAAAAAGTGAAAAACATTATTTTCTTTCCGTTTCAATTTTCAGTAGCAATCCTCTTAAAAATTACACTGATGACTATATAAAAACACACACTTTGTTACAGCACCGTACTGTGCTTCTAGTTTCCATAGCAAGTTTGGCATGTTTTACATCTTTTATGAAATATGTTAAACAGAGAATGAACAGATGGACATTGTAGATTAGTGCTCGCTTTAATTGGCCATATATTTGTGAGCTATTCAAAACTTTATTCATAATATCACAAATATTTGTTATATTTTTGGTTTATATAGTGTGGTCTACATTTGGCCACTGTCACTGTCTAGTTCTGAAGGTGAGAAGCACTAGACTGTCCTTCCTGTATCCCAGAGATCTCTTAATCCTTAAATGACATTAGACCAGCAAGCACTAATCTAGCAATCCTGCTCTTCCAGGACGACACATTTTTCATTACTCTAGTACTGTACAGAGACAGTGAGAGAGGGAGGAGTGTGATCGTAGAAATCTCACATTAAAAATAAGTGCAAGGCAGCTTACACAGAAGTGTGTAAGTGCTTCCAGAATAGCTATTCGGTGCTATTAAGTCTGTCACAACCTATTACGTAGAATGAGGATTCAGCTCCACTGAATGAGAGTCTATTTTAGGGTTCCATTGACACCTCAAGGTAAAGTAGTGTAACAGCATTTGTCTGAAGATTTAAAGTGTGTTTTCCTCTATTTTTTCTATTTATCTTTTAACAGATATCAGCATATTCATGTTAATGTCACCAGATGCTGCAATGGTGACAATCCTGTGCCTATTAACTGTTGGGGGTAAAAAAAAGTGTAATCTAAACAATGAAGCATGTAACATTTCAACTTCATTTAATGATTTAACATATAATTTTCAAGTAGCTTTTCATGTCTGTATTATCATAAACTATCAAAGATCTAGAAATGAGATCCTCAATATAATATGTTAACACAGTGATCCCAGGGGTTCTTAAACAAGTTTGAATTAATTTGATTTGACTTTATTAAACTTTAATAACCAATGGTGCTTAATCTCATTTAATATGTATGAGTTTTTACATTTGTTTTTAATGAGAATATAAGTGTCACTCACAATATGACTTTTCACATTTAAGTGACTTAAATGATATCCAGTATAATACAAGCTGAAAAAAACCCATTTCTGGTTTGTGTTGATGAAGGGGTATTTGAGTCTTACTCATTACACAACATAAAGGTTGGGAAACACTGTGTTAACAGATACACAAGTTATTAAGGATCATTATTAACCATTTCCAATCATTTATCTGCATACCTTAAGATGGTGTTTCAGGACCTGCCGATCTTTGTTTAAATCTATGCATAGAGTTTTATGATTCAGCCATCACTGTGTGAAACCTCATTTTGTGCATCTACAGATTTACAGTTTGCTAAACATGATTTACTACCATAGCAAAGATTGGTTTGGGCTGGCAGATTACAGATGTATTTTTGCAAAATGAAAATTCACAAAAGGGGTTTTTTGTGTGCTGTTTTACTCTTAAAAAAGACTAGTCTGCTTACTGTCTGGACACTGGTTTACATGCAAACACAATAAACAAACCCCTACAGAGTTCATGTTGTGAATTCAGCTCAATTCTTAGAAATAATATAAGAAAGAAAACTCTTTTCTATAGATGCCTGCAGCTCACCAGTTGGGGAATATTTGCAGAAACTGCTGTGATGGTGTATTAGATCACTACTGGACAGTTCTCATCTTTTGAAGTGCAGAGGTAGTCACCTTGCCAAGCACTCTATGACTCAGCAACAGAGATTAAAGAAACTATTGAGTTTGTGTGCTGTTCTAGAAATACTGCCTTGCTTTTTCCAATCCACAGATTTTCCTTGGTGAAATAGGATGAGGTCAAACCTCCCTGAAAGTCCATGCAAGTTCATTAGATCGGCCTGCTGGTCACTTGCTGTTACGAGCAAGACATACTAGATGCCACCTCAGATGCAGATGATACCACTGCACAGAATGGAGGCCTTGTTTCAAGACGACTCTCCTTGCGTCTCTCACTGACCTCTGGTGACCTAGAAAAAGATCATAAAGCATTAAATGCCTCATCTATTAATAATATTCACTTTCACCAACACACTACATTCAGCTGAAGTGTCCGTTTACTGCACTGAAAGCACATTTTTAGAGTGCACTGTGACTTTGTGCTATAGTGTGAATGTGTGTCACACATGATGAAATAGGAAACTCACTGAGACAGCATGTCCACAGTTCTTTGTGTGGCTTTGGTTTTCTTGTGCTGAGGACCATACAGCATACTTTGAATATCCAGACACTGAAAGAGAGACAGATACAGGTGGTTAGCAAAACATTTGGGACATGCTATTCTCAATATGTGTGTATATTTTTAATACAAATACAACAAAATAGTAATACTGTGAAATATTAGAATTTAAAAGAGCCGTTTTCTATTTGGATATATTTTAAATTGCAGCAAAAACAACTTTTCAACATCAATAATAATAAGAACCATTATTAGTAATTGAGCGCCAACAGTAATTGATAATAACTAAAAACACAACCAGCATATTAGAATTATTTCTGAAGGATCATGTGAGACTGGAGTAATGGCAGATTTTCCATCACAGGAATAAATTATATGTTATAATAGAATTTATTTTGCATTGCAATCATACTTAACATTTTTACTGTATTTTTATCCAATATAAGAAAACATAAAAAAAAAAATATTAATTATTCCAAATGTTTGATCTGTAGGGTACATTATATAATAATTATATATTATAATTATGCACCTTTTTTTATTCATATGAGGTTACATGGAATATTTGTACTTTTAAGTTGATGATGTTGATGACACATTTATAAACAACCCAAATCGTTGTGACTTGTGTCAAAATATAAATTATGCAATCAAATATTAGACCATAACCTATAGTAGAGTTGCTATACAGACTACTGAATAGTTTTAATAAAGAATAAATGTTAATTCTTTTAAAAATGATTGTTCCAGGTAAAACTCTGTGAATGTGAAACTAAAATATTTAAAAAGTCTGTATTTGTTACTGTTAAAATTCAAAACTAAGCAAGTAAGCTTTAGTGCTCTGCTTTGTGGAGCTCAAAGGATAGTGAACGGCTTGACTCTGATTTCACGAACATAGTAGAGAGGAGGAGTGCCTTTGGCACACAGATATTACAGCATACCTGGCCAAGCCACTTCATTTCCTCAAATAAACCCTCTCTCATTCTTCAAAACAACAGCAACGGGTTGGAAGAAAAACACTCGAAATGACGACATGACAGCAGTCTTTCCAAACAAAGACAAAGGAAAGTACTGTTCAAAGTTTCCTGTTTGATTGAAAAGTCTTGGTCCATGTTTTCATCACTTTCCACAGGCAAAAGTGATGTCATGGGGCCCACTTCAGTGGGAAAACAGTCTCAAAAGTGTGTGCGTCTTACAAAGGGCTCTTAAAAAAGACTGGATATTCGTCTAGAGATTGCATAAAACATAATATACCATATATTGTATATATAATCTAACATTATTATTGCTTATTTAAATCCCTGTTTCTGTTTTAACCACAAAACCCTGGCTTTAGGCCAAAGTCTAAACTGAGAGTGTGTTGCTCTGCTGCAGCTGCTGTCATGATTACAGGAGAAAGAACATGATATGAGCTGCTCGTATCTGCCAGAGGTAACGAGGAAAGGTTAGTGGCCTGAGGAAGCACAGAGAGGGGGACCACTGATTCACAACCCCAGAAATGGAGCCCTTCGATACAACAACAAAGCAACATAGCAACAGTGCTCACTTACAGACGAGTGGGGACAGGTTTCCAGAGATCAACAGTCGTCATTTATCTCAGAGGGGGTTTCAGTGTGACCAAATAAAAATAAAATTAAAGCCACTCGCATGTTTAGGACATACTAGGATACAAGGGTAATGTTGTAGGCAGCATCAAATGTTAATAGCAAAGACACAAAAGAGAATAAATTACGTCACAAACTGGGGTGTGGCATAACTCCTGGAGGAGGACATCAAGTGAGCTGTCCAAGACACTAAGAATAACAATGTCCTATCCAAAAAAAATAAATAAAGCTAAAGCTACCAAAACAAATGTCACTCTGGTAACTTGCTTTATAACCTAAATGTTATTTCTTGGAACATTTCATATCAGGAAAGGCATCCCCTCTGAGGGCAAATATCATTCATGCTCCACTCCAAGATTAGAGCATAGCTCTGAGTGAGAACATAAGGTCCTCAGAGATAAAGCTGTTCAGATGTCTTTTTGTGCAAACTGCAGTTGCACAGACTCTGCATGGAAGGATCTTGGTATTGAATAAACTTTATTTGATAAACTCTATTTTATACCATCTGAATTTTATGTAGATGTAGCATCAAATTCAGCAAAACGATGTAGCTTGTATTTAATGTCACGGTGTAAAGGAAGTAGAAACAGATCTTTACTTTTGTATTATGCTGTACCAGAAAAAAAAAAAAAAGTAGGGCGAAAAAACTTTTTTTATACAGTTGTTAACTGAATAGAGTCGATTGTAAAGGCCAGGACACACCAGGCCAATGGTCAGCCTCCGGGCAATGTGTTCCACACCGTTGGCTCTAGTCGGACGCCGTCGGGGGTTTTGGGGCCAATTCAGATTGTTGAACTGGCGTCGGTGAGTGAGAGAACTCTGATTGGCTTAGTGAATGAGTCTGTGCACGAGAATAAAAGCGAAAGTGATGAAAGCGAGCAAAGTCTAGATGGTACAGACAGAAGGCTGTTATAATTTTATGCCATCTTACCTGAGCATTCAAATGCACACATATTTTCATAATAACGTGAGCTGACTGGAATGAAGTAAGTGATCTTCGTGATTGATATTCAAAGTGGCAAGCAAGCGCTGCTTTGTTTACGGTTTGTATATTTTGCAATCCTAGTTTCCGTTTCCCTTTCTGAATGACAAAAATAGACTATTGATACTTGCATATATATATATATATATATATATATATATATATATATATATATATATATATATATACAGATATTACGTATACACGCAGGCGCAGAATGTACGCGCTAGTTGACAGTCGCCTTTAGTCCTTTTGGTGTGTTCAAGCACAGCTTTTTGGCTGAGATGCAGCCGACGCGAGGCGACAACACAGCTGGCTTTCGTCGCAGCTAGTTCTTAAGAAAGCAGCAGGTTTAAGCAGACTAAATGATTGGAAAAGTCTGGCATACATCACCAGAGAGTTGTTTAATTTAAAAAAAAAAAAAAAAAAAAAATGAAACATGCATTAATTAATTATTCACATTAAAGGGATAGTTCACCCAAAAATAAAAAAATTCTGTCATCATTTACTCACCCTCAAGTTGTTCCAAACCTGTGAACTATCCCTTTAACATCAAAAAACATGCATTTTAGAAAATAGACAGTGTGAATTTGCGTTTCATGCTGACTTTAAAGGTGATAGAGAGGATTTTTTCGTCGACTGAGAATCCAAAGACTGTTACTGAGTTTTTGAAATGAGCGCATGCGTAAGAACAGCCCCCCTCCTTCACAGCTCACTTCAAAGGAACGCCTCCCAAAACTCGTGCACGAGTATTGGAACACGAGTGTTTACCACCGGCATTCGCTGTGTCGTGTTAGTGGATTCATTATGTCGGACTCACCGCAGGTAACTCATAATCTGCAGTTGTTACTCCTGTCTCCTGACAAAAACATTGCATGTGGCGCCTGTGGAGTGTGGAGAGTTACTGGAGCGTGCAGCCGCGCTCGTCTCTCACAAGGAACATCACGGCAGTGATTGACAAGCCAGAGGGCCAATCGTTTACGCGATTGGCTGATGTTTTTAAGGCCCTACCTCGTGCACAGATGATGTATATTTAATATTATTACTTTCAGAGCACCTAATAAATAGTCTTTTATCAGTTAGTAAAGACAGTTTCAAGTAATATTGCAAAAATGTATAAAACAAAACATCCTCTTTAGCACCTTTAATATACCGGTGATGTTTGATCATAAATACATGGCAAAACTGTTTTACCAGATACTGTATGTGATCTGTAACAGACGGAGGTTTATGAATAATGTACGAGTAAATATCCATTAACAGCTAACAGCCAACTCCTACAGCATAGTGATCGTGTATTAGATTTGATTCACCTTCTTGAGTGTCCGGTAGGCGTGTCTCATCTGACCCTGTGCCATCTCCACTCCACCAATCAGCTGCAGCGCTTCTGCAACCTCGGCACTCAGTTCACCAAACGTGCTCTTCTTAAGAGACAGAGACTCTCTTTGGATCTCAGCGCATCTCTGAAAAACAAAAATGCACAAACACTCCTTACAAAGATGTAGTCTTTCAGTTTAAGAGATAACCACCATAAATATGTTTCCTCCAAGGTTCTGAATATGATGAATTATCATCAATGTTGAAAACAGTTGTGTTTCTTAACATTTTTGTGGAAACAGCGAGATTTTTTTCTTTAGTATTTGATAAATAGAACGATCAATTTAATGCATCGTTAATAAAAAAAATATATAAAAATGTAAAATTAAAAAAAATTATACTAAATTCTATATGACATATAGTGATATACTATATAGCAAATACCACCTGCCTGATTTTTTTTTTTTTTGGGAGCAAAATGTACAGTAACTATATTATAACCCAGCTCTAATCTGCTAAATGCAATTATAAAGCATGAAGATATTAGGATATTATAAAGATTAACAACAAGATTTTGTGTAAAGATGCTTTGAAACAATGTATTGTGAAAAGTGCTATACAAATACATTTGGCTTGACCTGATATTCTGACCCTTACTTTTAAAGGTGCCCTCGAATGAAAAATTGAATTTATCTTGGCATAGTTAAATAACAAGAGTTCAGTACATGGAAATGACATACAGTGAGTCTCAAACTCCATTGTTTCCTCCTTCTTATATAAATCTCATTTGTTTAAAAGACCTCAGAAGAACAGGCGAATCTCAACATAACACAGACTGTTACGTAACAGTCGGGGTGTACGCCCCCAATATTTGCATATGCCAGCCCACGTTTCCAACATTATAAAAGGCATTAGACAAGGGCAGTATTAACGTCTGGATGTGCACAGCTGAATCAACAGACTAGGTAAGCAAGCAAGAACAATAGCGAAAAATGTCAGATGGAGCAATAATAACTGACATGATCGATGATATCATGATGGTTTTAGTGATATTTGTAAACTGTCTTTCTAAATGTTTCGTTAGCATGTTGCTAATGTACTGTTAAATGTGGTTAAAGTTACCATCGGTTATTACTGTATTCAGAAAGATCAGAAAAAAATCAGAAGTAAACAATATAACAGTATACAATACTCACATAATCCGCCGCATGCATGATGAACACTTTGTAAAGCTCCATTTTGAGGGTTATATTAGCTGTGTAAACTTTGTTAAGGCACTGTTCAAGGCAAGCGCGAGCTCTGTGGGCGTGGACCACGGGATTTAAAGGGGCCGCAGCATAAAATCGGCGCGTTTATAATGATGCCCCAAAATAGGCAGTTAAAAAAATTAATAAAAAAAAATCTATGGGGTATTTTGATCTGAAACTTCACAGACACATTCAGGGGACACCTTAGACTTATATTACATCTTTTAAAAACATAATCTAGGGCACCTTTAAATGGTAGTGAATATATAGTTAAAATATAAAGCGCCAAATCTTTTTCGTAATATACATAATATCCAAATGAATTGAAGCTGACCTCCTGTTGTCCTGTGAGTAGGAGGAAATGACTGAAGTCATCTTGGGCAGATAAGGTGAGTGTGTCCTGTTGGCCTAGTGCACTTCTATATGCACTTATACACTCCTCAAAAAAGCGTGCTGCTGAATCTATTGAAACGGGAAAAGAGATGCACATAATTACACTTTCCCCACTTCCCCCTGAAGAGCTACTCCAGCGCAGTCATATTTTTCATTTGATTAGCTGAGGGTCACCTTCAAGTCTTTACTGCTGTACTTGTTATGCAGGGCTGCGACAACAAAGCTCCGCTTATGTGTAGGCTGCTAAACACTTTGACAGTGTGATCCAAAACGATTCACTTTAATGACAAACTCCAAATCTTGGATCAGATCCAAGTTATCTAAAGCAGTGTTTCTCAAACCTGTCCTAGGGACAACCCCACCACTGCACATTTTGTATGTTTCCCTCACTCTAACACACCTGATTCAACTCATACGCTCATTAGTAAAGACTGCAAGACTTAGGCTGTGCCCGAAATCGCCCCCCATACCCTTAAATAGGGCACTATTTGGGGAGACAGCCATTTTAGTGATGTCCGAAACAATAGTGGATGTTATCAAGTGCACTCATTCAATCCCATAATGCAACACAATAACGAGTGTACAACCGATTTACACTCAATGGCTATAGAATACCCATAATGCACTGTGAAGGTCGCACTGAATGAAAAAAGCTCCATCTTCGTAGACAAAAACGCAGTCTCAGATGCTTTTTCCAACAAAAAACATATAAATGTGGACTTTTGTACGGTTGAATTGGGTGTGTCTGATGAGGGAGACATCCAAAATGTGCAGTCCCCAGGACAAGTTTGAGAAGCACTGATCTAAAGGACAGAATGATTTTTGATCATATTACATATTTCTCAAATTTCTATTATACTGTATTGACTTCCTAACACATCTCATAATTTCTGTGTGATGCCCAGGGCCTAATTAAATACCCCGTACAGATGGACTATTGTGAAAGCATTCTGTTACCATTGTGATGAGGCTCTGAAGTGGAAGAATAGGCCAGAGCCAAGCTATGAGCGATCTGGGCCCCCTCCAGACCCCCGGGACTCTGACTAAGAGCAATGGAATGAGCCTGCAGAAATGGGAGAGAGAGATACAGGCACTTGAATACAGATATATCACATATCAGACCCTCCATGAAACATAGGAAACATTAATAGTTTCTGGCTTTAAATAATTCTGTGGTCCAGTTTTAAAAACCATTAGAGAGAGGATGTCAAAAACCCAACCCATGGTCCAAATATGGCTTGTGGAGGAATGCAATCTGAACCCATGTGATGATTTGAGGAAAATAATAATAATAATAATAAAATAACATTCCTATCCATTTATATATCAATGTCATATCAATGTAAAAATATTCTATATTTATATATTTGTTGCATCTGCATATAGTGTGGGACAGACTTTACTCACCCTCAAGTTGTTCCAAATCTGTACGAGTTTCTTTCTTCTGTCGAACACAAAAGAAGATATTAAAGAATGTTGGTAACCACACAATTGCCGGCACCTATTGACTTCCATAGTATTTTTTTCCTACTATGGAAGTCAATGGGTGCCATCAATTGGCTGGTTACCCACATTCTTTAAAAAAATCTTCTTTTGTGTTCAGCAGAAGAAGGAAACTTGGAACAACTTAAGGGTGAGTAAGTAATGAAATTTGTTTTTTTCATTTTTGGGTGAACTATCCCTTTAATATACCATACAATGTGTTTGACACCACTGCACCTCTCCCCTGCTTTAATACAAGTTGAATACAGTGTAATTCTCTGAAGGACACAACAGGAATTTACCTGTTGGAGATGCTCAATGGCTCTATCCAGATGTCCCTGTGCCTGTTCAATGGCTGCCATGTTTCTGTAAACAAAGCAGATCCGACTGAGCTGAGCTCCTTCCTGAAGCATCTCCAAGGCTCTTTCACATTGACTGAGGGCCTTCTCAGGCCTTCCCTGCCGCTGGTACACCCTATACAACACAGCATATGCACACGGACACAAAGATGTCATTTATCATGAAATCATTCCACAATGTCACATACAGCTCACTGTCGACCTTACTTATGCATGCCATCATGATAAGAATGGCTCATTTGTAATGCCAGTCATGGGCAAAAATGCCAGAACAATGAAAGGAAGAAGGTCAAGAAAAGGGAGTTCTGTTCAATTCAAACTGGTTAAAAACAGGAAGAACTGCTGTGTATTGCACAGGACGGTGGTACGAGCTCTGAACCTTCAAAGTGCATTCGTTTCTTTTATTAAGAAGTGGAGTGCAGTAAATCCAAACATGCCCTGCAGTGCTGAACTCAATACACAAGAGCTCATGTCTTTATTAGGTCTGAATCTCCACTCTCAATATCAGCCTGGAGGCATCCAGTCTCACTCCTGAACAATGCACAGGAGACTGACTCACTGCTGTCTGCTATCCGTGAAGAAATGAAGTACAGAGGACTCAGTGCTGTTCTAAAAAAAGTATTCAGTTCAAGTTGCTAAGGTGATTTTTAGACACTTTAAATGTAATACAAAAACGATAATAAGTCTAAGATTTTCTAATGTTTTTGAAAGAAATCCCTTACACCGCGTCGCATCTGGTGTGGACAGACAAATTGTTTGTCGCAGGAATCTTATCGCATCGCATCTGGTTAGGCACGGTGTTATGCTTACCAAGGCTACACTTATTTGACCAAAAACACCGAAAAACAGTAATATTGTGAAATATTATTGTAACTTAAAATAACTGTTGTATAATTTAATATGTTTTAAAATGTAATTTATTCCTGTGATGGCAAAGTTGAATTTTTAGTATAATTACGCCAGTCTTCAGTGTCACATGATCCTTCAGAAATCATTCTAATTTGATTTGGTGCTCAAGAAACATTTCTTCTTATCAATGTTTAAAACAGTTGTGCTGCTTAAACTTTTTGTGGAAACTGTTAATTTACTGAGTTAAACTTAAAGGTGCCCTAGATTCAAAAATTGAATTTACCTTGGCATAGTTGAATAACAAGAGTTCAGTACATGGAAATGACATACAGTGAGTCTCAAACTCCATTGTTTCCTCCTCCTTATATAAATCTCATTTGTTTAAATGACCTCCGAGAAACAGGCAAATCTCAACATAACACCAACTGTTACGTAACAGTCGGGATCATTAATATGTACGCCCCCAATATTTGCATATGCCAGCCCATGTTCAATGCATTACACAAGGGCATGCAGTATTATCGTCTGGATCTGTGCACAGCTGAATCATCAGACTAGGTAAGCAAGCAAGGACAATAGTGAAAAATGGCAGATGGAGCAATAATAACTGACATAATTCATGATTACATGATATTTTTAGTGATATTTGTGAATTGTCTTTCTAAATGTTTCGTTAGCATGTTGCTAATGTACTGTTAAATGTGGTTAAAGTTACCATCGTTTCTTACTGTATTCACAGAGACAAGAGAGTCGTCGCTATTTTCATTTTTAAACACTTGCAGTCGGTATAATTCATAAACAACTTCATTCTTTATAAATCTCTCCAATAGTGTGTAATGTTAGCTTTAGCCATGGAGCATAGCCTCAAACTCATTCAGAATCAAATGTAAACATCCAAATAAATACAATACTTATGCGATTAGACATGCTGCATGACGAATACTTTGTAAAGACACATTTTGAGGGTTACTTTGTTTATGGTGTTTAAGGCAAGCGTGAGCTCTTGGGGCGTGGAGCACGAGATTTAAAGGGGCCGCGTACCCTGAATCGGCGCATTTATAATAATAGGCAATTAAAAAAATTAATAAAAAAAAAAAACTATAGGGTATTTTGAGCTGAAACTTCACAGACACATTCAGGGGACACTTAAGACTTATATTACATCTTTTGAAAACATGTTCTTTGGCACCTTTAAATATAAAAATCCAAGATTTTCAATTGGATCTCAGACTTTTAGATCTCACTGTACATAACTGCTTCTCTCTGATGTGGGCAGGTGTGTAGCACTGGGCTATATGGAGACATGGGAGATCCCATGCTTCACCAATCCATCTTGTTAAAAGCCTTGAGCCTTTCCAGATTCATCCACTCTAATGGATCGCTAACTCAATTTCCCCATCTCAGAGGGAGTAGCATCCTTGTACCATCAATACAAGGCTAGTAAAAATAGTTGCGTCACAAACAAAGGTTATAGTTGATTAGTGGATATCCCATGATGGAACTCTAAATTAGCAAGTGGATTTTTAACAGAGATGGTTGACATTACACATAATCCATCAGTATTCACTCATATCTGTGTAATTTGATGATGATGGAGCTGTAAACATGTCTTATCTTCAATCTTTGGTTTATATTTATAACATGGATTTTATTCAAATGAAATCATAAGCTCTTAATCTGAATGTCCAATTGGATTTACTGCAATCAGTGAAAAACGCTCAAGGGTGACGTTTTGCAAAATGACTTTAAAACACGACTCCACCAAGGTTTTCTCAAAGTAGTCTGTGTGTACACTGAAGCAGCTTGGCAACTTTTCAGGGCTGCATCAGAAATTCCAGACTATGGGCCTCCTTTTAGGGGCAGCGGGACAAGCAGCGATGTGCCAATTCTACTGCCGCGCTGCCTGGGGACACAAACCTAAACACATCCTGTATGCCACGCAGTGCCAGCGTAATACCAGCCATCCTCTGTGGGAGGAGAGATATAATCTGCGTGAAGAAATCTGATTTAATGTCCGTTGTGCAGGGGCGTAATGCAATTAGGGATTTTTACATGAACTGCCAAGTAGTCTCCCAAGCCTTCTGCTTAGTAATTGTTAACAGACCGATACTGACGTAGACTGCGTATGAAAGATTTCAGGCTTGATAGAGAGTAGTGCCAGGGAAAATGGGGGAAAACGACACAGAGCAACAGAAAAGATATTGTTGCCTTTAAAAAAGAAAAGAAAAAAGAAAACACTCTGAGTGCTTCAGACTGTTATAATAGCACTCCAAGTTTAGTCTCCAGCCACGTTTAGCTCAGCTTAAAGGTAGGGTAAGCAATGTTTTTCATAAACACTTTTTTGTTATACTAGTTGAAGCTCTCTTCACATCCCGATAGCAATCAATAACAGAAGTGGTCTAAATATTTAAAAAAGTACATATATCTTCTGTGGAAGTCTCAGGACCAAAAAATGTTCGTTCATTCATTTCATTCAGTCCGAATGCAATAACAGGATGTCCTAACTGCCCGTCAATCTGTATGTGCATATCTCCGCGCAGACATTACATCATCATCAGTGTATTTCATGAGGCCATGCATAGTTATAGACAGTCAGTCACCGAGTGCCACTAACAAACAGCAGCCACCTTTTACAGTTCCTCATAAACCAAAACAACGAGTTTAGCTTCGTTCACGCCATAACTACCATAATTAAGAGATGGAAGCCCGTAACGTTCTACTCAGAGCTGTTTACATGCTTTTCTATGGCAACACTATCAATGCCGAAATGAATCTGCAGCAGTCAGGTGGTACAAGTCAGAACTCTAATAAGTTGTTTATGTTCGTTATTATTGTAATGTTATGTGCTTTGAGACATGAGGTAATTTAACGCCATCTCTCGTGATGCTTTGAAGACTCTGCTATGGATGTGCGCGTTCATGTGTTTTGGAGGAGGCGTGGCTTTGGAGAGCGCTCTGAAGGGAGGGGGTGGGAGCTTTCAAAGCTAGCTTGCTATTGCTAGCCTATCTGAAACTGTCAGAGAAAAAAAGAGCAGTAGTTTAAAGGAATAGGTTACTCAAAAATGAAAATTCACTGTCATGTTATCCCAAACCTGCATGATAAAAGAATATACTTTTATTTATTTTTTTATCCATGCAATGAATGTCAGTGTTTTTGACCCCATTCACTTTTGTTCTATGGGCAAAAATTGTTGAAACTTTTTTTGAAATACACTTCCAACCTTCTAAAAATTAGCTTGAACAAAGTTTTTTAGTAGGAGGAGTTAGTTTATTTTTTTGTGTGAACTGAACATATTTTTTGTTGACTTAATACACGTTCAAAACGTCTCCTTTATCAGAAAAAGTCCCCAGCATGCATTGCAGCTTAAAAAAAAAAATGTGGTAACTATTATTAAAAAATGATCATTGTTTTATATTTTACTGGCTTAATTTATGTGGCTGCATGTCATGTGGTTCATACTTCATGTTTTTTGTTTATATTTTTGCTGAATTAACATGTGCTGATCATCACTGTGTTTGATATTTGTGTGTTGAGGTATATGTACATCTCATTGCAACTGTTGGTTGTAATACATTTGCCTATTAGGGTAATGTGTTTGCCTTTAGTTTTAAGAGGCAACTAATACTGACATGATGAAGTGGGCTGGAAATCAAACATAAAGGTAAAAGGAACGAGGCATATGGCTCCTTGAAATGCTAAACGTGTTGCATTGACAAGAATCTTCAAATTCAATTGTCTGCCTGTTACTCACGTGAACAAAAGTATTTAAGTTGTTAGTTAACTGCAGAAGAAAGAAAGTAATACAGGATGAACTATCCCTTTAAAACTGTCCTTACTTTTCTTCAGGACACAGATTTCCTATCAGCCATCAAGTAGATGTTAAGTGGATGGATGATTTAACATTGGCAAAAATGACACACTTGACCTTTTAAGCTTTGTTTGTTCACAGGCTTAGAGTGTGAAAAGACTTAAGGAAATAAACACTTCACTTTTGAGTTCTGTCAACAAGGGCTGATGTAAATATGTGCAGAGATTCATGTCAGTGTGATATGCTGACTCTGTTGTTTGTTCGCTCTTTGCCTCTATCCGGATGAAAAAGCTGTAAGCGTGTCATTGTTTCTGGGTTTTGTGGTGGTATGTGTTGATAGCGCAGGCTTGCTCATTTCAAATATGTCAACACTAGCTTTGGCTGGTTGGGTTAGTCCATATTTGACCCAAACATGGGTTGAAACAACCCAGCATTTTTTAGATTGTATGAGTTGTGATGAAAGCTTTCTAATTCTTCCGCCTTTGACAGTAAAGCTAGTGTTGACATATTTGAAATGAGCGAGACTGTGCCATCAACACATACCACCACAAAACCCAGAAACAATAGGTTTACAGCTTCTTCATCCGGATGGAGACAAAGAGCAAACGAAAATCAGTGCACATATTAACATCAGCAGTTGGTTGGGTTTGTCCCTATTTGACCCAAACAAGGGTTGAAACAACCCAGCATTTTTAGAGAGTACGCACATTCTTCTGGGACAACGAAACCAGCTGACAAACTGGTGAAAACACAACCTGCTAAGGGTAGTAAAAAAATTCCAGACATAATAATATAAATACATAATAAATGAGCTTTACTGCGTAGCAGTTTATCTTCTCTAATACAGATGCCCTTACTTACATAACAAAGAGCAGCAATAATAAAACCTGAGATGGCCCAGGGAGATACTGTCGCTCTGCACTCACAACACAAACACAGCTGGCAGACAAACCACAGTCGTTCATTGTCACAGTCAAGCCTGGTGAGACCAGCCATAATAAACACTAGGATCAATACAAGCTATTGAACAAGTTAATCAAGTCCTCCTGTGGGAACTATTTCCCCTGAGAAACAAAAGATCTTTGAATAATGCTGTCTTTCACATTTAAAGCAATAATTTCTCAAAAAAATATATAATTTAATGTGAATAAAGTAGACCTACTGCATGTCTGGAGAGTAAATCATTTTCTTTATGTATGTTAAGCGGTGTTGGATTTTGCTTTTGCTTTGCTTTGAAAAATGTATACTGATGCTTTTCTACTCTGCTCTGAATGTGACCAAACCTGGAGAAGTTCACATGTATGTGTGAGCTTCACAGACACTCAAAGATAATGATAATAAAAGATAAAACATCATTTCTGTTTCTGTTTGTCCTTCAAAACAAGCAGTGGCCAAAAACAGGGAAGTTTGTGGAATTTATCATAAAGCTTCAATTCTGATGTAGCAAAGTTAAGATGTTTTGTGGATGAAGAGCACCACCTTGTGGTGAAAAAGATACTTTATACTGTTGATATTAGCTTGTGGTCCTAATGAAGTGCTGGAGGTTCACATAATCATTCTTTTGCTTTGCCAAAGCCCTTAAAGACAACAATATCTAAATAAATGTAACATAACAAAATCTGATGCAAATATGAAAGTGTTTTCTGAGTTGCAAGTGCACTAGTGTCAACTTGGAGTGATGCCAGAAAAAACATGGATTTAAACATGAACCTGATATTTGAAACTGCAGAAGTCAAGAGAAATAAATAGTCTACAACATGTGATTCACCGTAGTGCTTTGTGTGAATATCAATGCAGACTCAGCTGCCAAGTCATATTTCAGGCCTGTAAACAATTTCATGTGTTTATTATGCCATAAACACACTGGGAAAATGGATTTAGATGTTTCTAAGGGTCATTACAAAATGAATCTATCGCTAGACTTTAACATTTATGCAGGGTTGTATTAGAAAGTTAGGCCTCAGCACTTCTCTAAAAAGAGGCAGTAATTTATATAATAGCCATCTACAGTTGGATTATGTATCTTGTTAGTCTGGCTATGTCAGTCATTACAACAAATAAGAATAAAATGTTCCCATACCTTGCTAAATTTGTAAAAATTTCATACTCAGTGTCCACTCTGTCCTCCTTCCCCATGGCTTCTTGTGCTACAATGTCTCCCGTGACTATCTCTGCCTTCTGAAAGTTTGACTCAGCCTCTGCTAAGGTTCATATAGTTAAGAACTCATCAATGTTGAATTAGAATATTACTGCCATTAGTACAGCAACAAGGTCTGTATGATGAATAACACATTTTTTCTACTTTAAAAAATATGTATATAATATCACTCACAAATATATAGTGTCCCTAAAAAGGATTTGAACACTTAAAATGACTATGAATACGATGACATTATATTTTTGTAAACAAGGATATTTTCCAAGCAGTAGAGCAGCACTTCCAAGAGTCTGATGTATGGTAAGAAAGCAGTTTAGGCAGCTCACTCTCTCCTCCTGCTGACTGGAACGGAGTACTTCAAGTGCTTGGGACGCATGTTTTTGTGCCTGCTGTGCCCAGCCTGGGAAACAGGAGGTCATATACTGTTAGGAGATGGTTAACGTATTATATATGACTGCCTAAGAAATCCATTTGCATGATGCAAAGTCAATGCAGGGTTTATTTTTCAGTAATAACAAGCTCGCTGTACACGTTTAAATGCGTTAAATAATAAACAATTTTACCTTTGTATTGCAAGTAAGCTTTAGCCAGTTTTGACTGGGCTTGGGCCACTGCAAAATGCTCATTTCCATAAACCAGTCTGGTCAGTGCAAGGCAACGCACAAGCTCTTGAATACAGGGGTCATGCTGCAAAGGTCAAACAAGCATAAAAACATTAAACTAGAGAAATAAAAATTCAATAAATACAATGATCAGTAAGTGTTGATGAACTGGAGATTAAGAATATGCCTTGTGTGCTCAGGGGTTTTCAAACTGGAGTCCAGGGCCCGCCCCCCAGGAGACCACAATGAAGTGCTAGGGGGTCTGTGTTTAGAGAAAACCAGTGTAAAAAATGTCAAAATAAATAAATAATGAAAGGAGATTAAAATAAATATAAAGTACATATTTAATATAAATGAATAAAATATTAAAAAGTGATATTTATAAATGAATAAAATAATTAAAAAGTTTAAAATGAATTATAAAAGTTAAATAAAATAAATAAATAAATAGATTAAAATAAACAAATACAATGTTCAGACATGAAACTGTAGATGGCACAGGCTGATAGGTCGTTAACTCACGGTGCGTTCTAAACGGGATATAATCACCCTCCGAAGGGTACTTTGGAGTGAAAACAATTATGGCCGCCATACTGAAGGGTCGTTCCAAACTGAAGTGCTCAAAACTGGCCATTTCAAAGGGCCCTTCGGAATGAAGGATTTGATGGGTGCAACTGATGGACACTTAGGGCCTCCATGATCCTTTGCACAGGGAAGTTGTTTGGTGTCACAGAACGGGTACAGGAGGCTCAGAGTTCGATTTTACCTATTAATGTATGTATAGTGTTTTCTATACTACTGTAATATTTACAGTGGGTACGGAAAGTATTCAGACCCCCTTAAATTTTTCACTCTTTGTTATATTGCAGCCATTTGCTAAATCATTTAAGTTCATTTTTTTCCTCATTAATGTACACACAGCACCCCATATTGACAGAAAAACACAGAATTGTTGACATTTTTGCAGATTTATTAAAAAAGAAAAACTGAAATATCACAGGGTCCTACATATTCAGACCCTTTGCTGTGACACTCATATATTTAACTCAGGTGCTGTCCATTTCTTCTGATCATCGTGGAGATGGTTCTACACCTTCATTTGAGTCCAGCTGTGTTTGATTATACTGATTGGACTTGATTAGGAAAGCCACACACCTGTCTATATAAGACCTTACAGCTCACAGTGCATGTCAGAGCAAATGAGAATCATGAGGTCAAAGGAACTGCCTGAAGAGCTCAGAGACAGAATTGTGGCAAGGCACAGATCTGGCCAAGGTTACAAAAAAATTTCTGCTGCACTTAAGGTTCCTAAGAGCACAGTGGCCTCCATAATCCTTAAATGGAAGACGTTTGGGATGACCCTTCCTAGAGCTGGCCATCCGGCCAAACTGAGCTATCGGGGGAGAAGAGCCTTGGTGAGAGAGGTAAAGAAGAACCCAAAGATCACTGTGGCTGAGCTCCAGAGATGCAGTCGGGAGATGGGAGAAAGTTGTAGAAAGTCAACCATCACTGCAGCCCTCCACAAGTCGGGGCTTTATGGCAGAGTGGCCCGACGGAAGCCTCTCCTCAGTGCAAGACACATGAAAGCCCGCATGGAGTTTGCCAAGATGGTGTGAATTAAGATTCTCTAGTCTGATGAGACCAAGATAGAACGTTTTGGCCTTAATTCTAAGTGGCATGTGTGGAGAAAACCAGGCACTGCTCATCACCTGTCCAATACAGTCCCAACAGTGAAGCATGGTAGTGGCAGCATCATGCTGTGGGGGTGTTTTTCAGCTGCAGGGACAGGGCGACTGGTTGCAATCGAGGGAAAGATGAATGCGGCCAAGTACAGGGATATCCTGGACAAAAACCTTCTCCAGAGTGCTCAGGACCTCAGACTGGGCCAAAGTTTTACCTTCCAACAAGACAACGACCCTAAGCACACAGCTAAAATAATGAAGGAGTGGCTTCACAACAACTCTGTGACTGTTCATGAATGGCCCAGCCAGAGCCCTGACTTAAACCCAATTGAGCATCTCTGGAGAGACCTAAAAATGGCTGTCCACCAGCGTTTACCATCCAACCTGACAGAACTGGAGAGGATCTGCAAGGAGGAATGGCAGAGGATCCCCAAATCCAGGTGTGAAAAACTTGTTGCATCTTTCCCAAAAAGACTCATGGCTGTATTAGATCAAAAGGGTGCTTCTACTAAATACTGAGCAATAATAATACTTATAATAATAATAATAAATACTTAGGACCATGTGATATTTCAGTTTTTCTTTTTTAATAAATCTGCAAAAATGTCAACAATTCTGTGTTTTTCTGTCAATATGGGTGCTGTGTGTACATTAATGAGGAAAAAAAACCCTCATGTTGTCCCAAACCTGTAAGACTTTCGTTCATCTTTGGAACGCAAATGAAGATCTCTTTGTTGAAATCTGAGAGCTTTCTGTCCTTCCATAGGCAGCTACACAACTGAAACTGTGATGCTTCAAAAAGTTCATAAAGAGATCGGAAAACTAATCCATATGAATGCAGTTTAGTTCAAATTTTCTGAAGAGACTTGATCGCTTTTTATGATGAACAGATTTAATTTAGGCTTTTACTCATACTTTTACTCATACAGAAGCAGAAGCTCAACTGAACCTGAATGACGCACAAGAACAAACCTCTTGTGGAAGCTCAAACGTGCTGCATAACTCACATGAAAGGAATCTCACTGGTAACGCAGCACGTTTGAGCTTCTGGAAGAAGTTTGTTTTTGCGTGTCATTCAGGTTCGGTCTAGCTTCTGCTTGTGTTTGCTGATCAAAGTTTCAATTGCGTAGCTGTCTATGGAGGGACAGAAAGCTCTCAGATTTCATCAAAAAGATCTTCATTTGCGTTCGATGAACGAAAATCTTACGGGTTTGGAATGACATGAGAGTGAGTAATAATTAATAATTAATGAACTAACCCTTTAATGTATTCTATAATATATCTAAATAATATTTTACACATATTTATAATATTCAATTTTCACAGTATAAATTGAGTCTTTACACATAAAAAATGTACAGCTGCCTTTTAAATTTTAGAGTGGAAGGTCCCTCGCAAGAAAATGGTCATATATGGGGGCCCATGGCACTTAAAAGATTGAAAACCCCTGCTTTATGTAATGATAATGGATCATACTGAAATGTTGGGGCACTTAATAAGGTTACATAACATAAATCAGTAGGAGAATATAAAATTAGAGTGTGAAATATGTATTTTTGGGTATAAGATTATTCCTTGAGTACCTCTTCACTATCAGCCAAAGACTGCGCTCGTCTCTCACAAAGTGACAGTTTCTCTGCAGGATTCATCATACTGTAATTCTTCACATCTTCTTTCTGTGAGATTATTGAATCTGCCTCCTGTAAGGATTCTCCTGAACTGCAACTGCTGCTCATGTTGAAGCTGGTGAATCTGTAAAGGTTTAGAGATGGTTGTGTCTAAAAATATAATTAACTGACTACTTAGCAGTACTGTGCAGGCAGGCAGTTTACAAGGTTTTGGTAAACATCCTACTTTAGTTGCAAGGCAAATAGATGCACTGAAAGTGAATGGTCAGTGAGACTGTCGGTCTCTAACAACTTCTTTTGTTTTCCACTGCAGAAATAGTCTGACAGGTTTTAAACAACATGAAGGTGAGTAAATAATGACAGATTTGGCTTTTTTGGGTGAACTATCTCTTTAACTGCAGCAGGAAAATGGATACATACGATTCATCCAGCGCAGTCACAGGACAGCTCTGCTGCGGTGCGCGAAACGATCCGCTGCGCGGTGCTAGGCTCATTTTAATGGTGAAGGCAAATCAATTCAGCTGTCATTTTATAAGCTGACATTTTATTAACAATAAGCTCTCTTACCATTACTTTTTAAAAGACTGCAATGGTCTTTTCAAGCACACTAGAACGTATAGCTAAGCAACCGAGTAACGAATATCACGAAAACCCAAACAAACGCTGTGATTGGTTGACTCCTACACATGGGTGGGTCATGTGACTCTCAAGTATCTTGTTGCATTTAAACGTAAAATCGACTCATGCAGCTTATTATTATGATTTCAGAATATCTGAATTGAACTTTGCTACAAATAAAACCTGTTTTATCCTTTTGTGGCAGTAAAATTCTTACATTTTTACCAACTTGCCAAATGCACATGTGCATGTAAATGTAATTTCTGATAGGGCCTACTTAAAAACTACTTTAAAAGATTCTAATTTAAACAAACTGCTTAAAAATGCTTAATTGCAATAGCTTCTGATGAGAAACACTACCCATAATCCTAAAGTGAGATTAGAGACAAATTCGAAAGGTCTTTTTTTAACATGGAATATTATATTTTAATTTATATTTTAATACTGTAGAATAAGATTTCTAGAGCATTAACTTGTTATAGTCAATATTTTTTATAGAAAGTTGTCAACAACGTATCCCAACCATAGTTACCCATTTATTTCTGTGATAAGAATAAAGAGAAATTCCACAAGTAAATGTGTATGTCTGCAGCAGATTTTATTTTGCAGATTTAATTACAGGTTCAATCAATTATTAAATTGATTTGATGGGATTGTTTTCCCCACAATAAGCCTCAGTCTGAGTCATTGCAGAGTGTATCTATTGTAAATGGATTTCTATTTAGATAAACATACTCATATTATGATCATAAGCCCACATTATGTTGTGAGTAGCTGACAGAATGCAATGCATTATAGACAGGTTTTCATACTTACGAAAGCAACACCAGGCAGAGAAGGAATCAAATTACTTTCTGTGAGTAGCATAGTCTTGAGTGTTTGATAACACTTAATTTTTTATTCAGGACTGAAGCCTTCAAGGACAGTGAGCAATATATCTAAGGTATTATAATGAAAGACAGTCTAACATTAAGGTGCCCTAGAATTAAAAATTGAATACCTCGGCATAGTTAAATAAGTTCAGTAGTTCAGTACATGGAAATGACATACAGTGAATCTCAAACTCCATTGTTTCCTCCTTCTTATATAAATCTCATTTGTTTAAAAGACCTCCAAAGAACAGGCGAATCTCAACATAACACCGACTGTTACGTAACAGTCGGGATCATTAATATGTACGCCCCCAATATTTGCATATGCCAGCTCATGTTCAATGCATTACACAAGGGCAGTATTAACGTCTGGATGTGCACAGCTGAATCATCAGACTAGGTAAGCAAGCAAGAACAATAGCGAAAAATGGCAGATGGAGCAATAATAACTGACATGATCCATGATAACATGATATTTTTAGTGATATTTGTAAACTGTCTTTCTAAATGTTTCGTTAGCGTGTTGCTAATGTACTGTTAAATGTGGTTAAAGTTACCATCGTTTCTTACTGTATTCACGGAGACAAGAGCTGTCGTTAATTTCATTATTAAACACTTGCAGTCTGTATAATTCATAAACACAACTTCATTCTTTATAAATCTCTCCAACAGTGTAGCATTAGCCCGTTAGCCACGGAGCACAGCCTCAAACTCATTCAGAATCAAATGTAAACATCCAAATAAATACAATACTCACATAATCCGATGTATGCATGCAGCATGCATGACGAACACTTTGTAAAGATCCATTTTGAGGGTTATATTAGTTGTGTGAACTTTGTTTATGGAATGATAGAGTCGAGAGCTCGGGAGCGGGCGGAGAGCGCGAGCAATTAAAGGGGCCGCAGCCTGAATTGGCGCAATTTTAATTATGCCCCAAAATAGGCAGTTAAAAAATTAATTTAAAAAAATCTATGGGGTATTTTGAGCTGAAACTTCATAGACACATTCAGGGGACACCTTAGACTTATATTACATCTTGTAAAAAAAAACGTTTGATGGTACCATCAAATTTGTTGCATTTGCTCAATCATTTAGCAGACGCTTTTGTCCAAAGCAATTTATAAATGAGAACAATAGATGCAGTTGAACCATCAAAAGAGCAATATAAGTGCTGTGACATGTCCCAATTAGTCTAGCACATTTTTATATATATATATATATATATATATATATATAACGTATGTGTGTGTGTATGTATGTTTGTGTATGTGTGTGTATAAATTGTTAGTATTAATGGGTCAAATGTTGATGAAAAAGATGCGTATTTAGCCATTTTTTGAAAATGGCTAACGACTCAGCTGCTCGGGCTGAGTTAGGCAGGTCAATCCACCAGTAGGGAACAGTCAAGGTAAAAGTCTAATATTGTGCCTCTTTGGGATGGCACCACAAGCCACCATTCACCTGCAGAATGCAGCGCTTCTGGACCCCTCATTCTGGACATAAGTCTGAAGTAGTGAGTTTAGGTATATAGTGGTGCAGAGCCAGTGGTTGTTACATAGGCAAACATCAGAGCTTTGAATATGATGTGAGTGGCTATCGGCAGCCAGCGCGAATTGATGAAGAGAGGTGTGACGTCCTCTATTCGGTTCGTTAAAGACCACTCTCGCTGCCGCATTCTGGATCAGTTGCAGAGGTTTGACAGTACATGCTAGAAGGCCTGCCAAGAGACCATTACTATAGTCCAGCCTGAATAGAACAAGAGCTTGGACAAGGAGTTATGTAGCATACTCCAATAGGAAGGGCCTAATCTTCCTGTAAAGCAGAATCTGCAGGACCAGGCAGTTCTAGCAATGTGGTCTGTGAAGTTTAGTGGTTGATGAGCCTAGCTGATGGAGAATTTGTGATGAAGTGTTGGGTTGGCTGAGACCACAAGCAGTTCCGTCTTGGCAAGGTTGAGTTGAAGATAATGGTCTTTCATCCAGCAATAATTGTCTGTTAGGCAGGTCCTGGTTTAGGGGTGGTTAGGGGGTAGAATATACAGTTTTTGTACAGTATAAAAATCATTGTCTGCAGAATGTGCTTATAAAATAATGTGTGTGTGTGTGTGTGTGCGTGTGTTTTTGTGATGTCAGGGCACAAATTTGTACAATGACATGGGTATGACATAGGTATTACAAGGAGAGGGTGCCTTATGAGGACATTAATCCATGTCCCCATTTTTCAAAAGGCTTATAAATCATACAGAATGAGTTTTTGTGAGAAAGTAAAAATGTGCACAGTTTCCTGTGATGGTTAGGTTTAGGGGTAGGGGTAGTGTAGATAAGGTTTGTACAGTAGTATAAAAACCATTACGCCTATGGAATGTCCCCACAATTCACAATAACAAACCTGTGTGTGTGTGTGTGTGTGTGTGTGTGTGTGTGTGTGTGTGTGTGTGTGTGTGTGTGTGTGTGTGTGTGTGTGTGTGATAGACATGCTTCTTGAATCTTCAAGAACAAGGTAAACATTGATCCCCCTTTTTTATTTTTTTCATTATGATAAAATCAAATGTTTACCTACCGTTATATAAACCAAGGCATCATTACACTAACTTTATTCTTTAGGCCTATATCTTGCCCCAATTTGGACTTTCTGTCCTATCATGACTTTCTCATCTTAAAATGACCATTACTGACAGACGCTTTGATCCACTGCATCCAAATAATGACTGGTTTCTGACCAAAAGACGAGTAGAAACTTCAGAGAGGCATTATTCATTTGAATAATGAATAGTGAGTTGTTTGTGGTTCTTTTCTCCAGTCCCCTGAGTGGGCAGCATTCATAAAGTTATGTAATTAAGTGCAGTGTGCTTTACATTTGTGTTCACATGCTCCACACAAACACTAATGTAATAACATTTACACTATTTAGGCTAGGTGGGGAATTGCGATTAACCATCATTTTTCTTTTCATAGCTTTTTAACGTTTTATACGAAAACGTCTATAGCTGTTCAGCGTATTATTTCTCTCTTGAAATACGTAGTTCTTCTAGGGGGATCCAAACATGCCATTTATTGAGCCTACATTTTGAACGACATCTTTATGCATGTCCTTGACTCAAAGGCATCTCATAACGTTAAGTTCCATTCATAATTGAAATCTTTTTACCACATCTTCATATACAAAATAAACTGGCGACAGAGAGGTTAACCCAAGCAGTGTAAAAATAGGATCGCGTTCATGTCACTCCCTCAAAAGCTGTAGGTTCACACCTCTTTTCAGGTTTACATCTGGACTGAGCTGCACAACCTGCACCCCGTCAAAATCTAGTCCTCACCGTACATCCACAGCCCTACGCAACGCATTTACAGCTGGAAGATGAATTATTGGCTCTCTGCGATTCTTTTGCAGCAGTGTAATAGTTAAATCAGTGCCGAATGCGTTATTTGATGTGGTGTGTGGTGCCTAAGCTTGAACAGTCCTCTACAGTGAGAAGATGGCGTCGGACGGAGCGAAAGGGGAGCAGCCACCTCCGCTACAAACACTGGTAACCACTGGCCATGGAAGCGTCGAGGCGGTGAGATACATTTACGCATAAAATGACATCTGTCTGCCGCAATGAACATTACCGCGAATGTTAATCATGACAGGGAATTAATGGTGTTAATAGAATAGGAATCGTCCAGTGCTGTGAATCAAAACTATCAGTGGATGTGTTACGGTGGTCCGTCTGTATGTGGAGGAGAATGAAATATTATTTTTTTTACGGCATACTTTGTTATGATTTGACATTTAGTTCTCCTATTATTTGGGGCAGAACACAATATTGTTTAAAGTACGAGATTTTTTTCGTATTGTATCTTTGATTGTGCAGCTGCGCGCGAGTTGATATTACCATGGTAAGCCTAGAGGATGGTTACCTTACAATTTTTTTTGAATATTTAACAGTTGCATTTATGAAAGATGCTATGTTTTTGTCACATTTCGAAATACCCTGATAATTTTTTTTAGGGTTAGTAAGGGTTTTTTAGGGTTACGGTTACGTTAATTGCACAATGTAATATTTAGTACCATTAATAATATATATTGTATTATTTACCTGATAAAATATAAAATATATATATATATATATATAATATATATATATATATATATATATATACACACATTATCAGTATAATGCATACATAAAGAGTAATAAAGAAATAAATTGTATGATAAATTGAAATGATAAAAAATGATAATTAAATAATATATACACAATTTATTATACATTTCATTATTTAATGATTTTAATTTATGTGTGTGTGTGTGTGTGTGTGTGTGTGTGTATGAAGACTTCAGATGCAAAAGCCTCTAAGTGCCATCTGAAATTTTCTTCTAAAATGAGCATTTTTATCAAGCTTGTATGTTTATGTTCAGTTATTTCACTTTAATGACAATGAAAAGGACCTATTAATTGCCATTAAAGTGAAATTACTGAACCTAAACCTACAAGCTTGATAAAAATGCTCATTTTAGAAGAAAATTTCAGATGGCACTTTTGCATCTGAAGTCTACATATATACATACATATATATAATATGACATTCACTGGTACATTGTGATTAGAATGCTACAGTAATCGAGTTTCACACATTCTGATGACAAGATATCAACATATATAGATGAACCCCACTTACCACCCTTAAAAAAATTGAAAAAATCAATATTACCCCCAGGAGAGATGCTATAGAGCCCTCCAGTACAGTTATCTCGGAGGTTCTTCATGCTCTCAAATGTATTGATCTGCATGCAGTGTCTTACGGTAAAGGGTGGTCTTTAGTTTCAGTAGTAAGATCTGTCATCATCTTACCATCCATCTTTTTAAATTAATTTGCATGACAAAAAAAAAAAAAACACCACTTTAGAGTGCTGTAGCCAGCCATATAGTTTATTGTGATGCACAAAAATGTAGTGAAAAGAGAGATGTAATGAAGCGGAGGCGGTTTGGGGAGTGGGGTGGGGGGTGTTCACTGGAGATGTTTCTAAATCGGTCTGAATTTTAGTGACTCAGCTGGCATAGTTCAGAGTACTCTGTCACCCAACCGATCTGAGCTGCTTTAACTGCTCGAGGCCCCTTTACATTTAGAGTTGGGTTGAACAGGTGTGCAGACTTCAGCGCTGCCCATTGGCCACTGGCGTTAAATCATAAATCTCTGTCTTGTGCATCTACCCAGACACCTTTCTCAAGGGCTACATACCCTTACAAAGGTATGTACGGCCCATGAATAGTTTATTTGGGGGGAGTTTTGTTTATCAAGTTTACTTAAGTGGTCTGACCCTATTCCTAGCCAATTTTGCTAGAGAAAAGAATTGCCTTAATGGCTCTACATTGCATTCATGCAGGGATTGTGCAAGGCCTGGTCAAAAGCATCTCCCACTGACCAGTATTGACTTTTTTTCTTCTACCTCAGCACACTCAGTATTGCTTTATCTGTGGATTCCCACGACTGAATGGGGTTGCAAGTCTCATCCAATTTCTCATTAATTTCTTCAAGAACAAACAATGGAAAACAAAGATCATTGTGACTAACGTCTTTAGTTTAAGGTGCAAGAAACCTTCTGTTTCAGACGTGGATCTAAAGCGTATGCTAAGATCAACGTTGCAGTTAGGATCACACCTGAAAGGCTGGACACATTTTGATCAACCATTCACTACTCTTATTATTCATTACACAGAGATCAGTCACATGTGCTAGTTAGTCCTTCACAAAGAGATTGACTCAGTGGAGTCCTTACGTACAATGGAATGAAACATTAGAAATTGGTCTTTAACAAGGTAGACCTTTTATTGAAGCACATACTTTGTGGAAAGGTCACTAGAGCTATACTGGTCCTAGTTACAGGCCCTAAAAATGTGAAAATTCGAATGCAATTATAAGTCACAGGAACAAGTGATACTTTTTGTATTTTGTTTTTTGTCAAAATCTCAAACCTCACAGAAGCCATTTTCGTTGGGGGTGGGTGTTATCTCATTTTCTGGCTTTTTATTGCATATTTCTAATTTAATTATATTGTAGTCTAATTTATTGCCTTCAAAAGATTGTATCAATGCTGATTCGTTATTCTGTATGTTATGGTAAAACAGAATAGAAATGTAGAACTAACCAAATACTATGACATGGTTTGTCTGTAGGGCATTATAATTTAAAGGATGGTTTTATAAAGCTGTATAATTCACGAATTGTTTTATTAATAGCTCATTAGACTTTTGTTTAAATTATTAAGGCGATAAGGAAAAGTAGGTCTTGTTAAATGCAGTACTTGTTTTAGGGATGAAGATGCATCGTTTATCTTTTCCTATAGTTTTACTTGTATAAATGCACCAGTGTATTGTAAACTGACATTTATCTGCCAATTATTGATTTAATTAAAATCATCAGAATATCAGACATAAGCATGGGAAAAAAAAAAATATAACTCAACAGTTTAATCAACATCACACAAGTGTGCAGAACAGCAAAACTCTTGTTTGTGTAAAAAAATGTAAATAATTCCACATGTTTTAGGGACGAAATACATATTTTAATAAATTTTTTTTAAAAGTAATTTATTTTATTGATGTCAGCCAAAATTGTCCAGATCATTGCATCTCTAATTACTACACAAGGGAGCTCAGACTAGACTAGTTTCCAAAGTAGTTGGTTAATATTTCAGTAAAAAAATGTAATACTGTGGGTAGGCAGTGAGATCAGTGCCCACTCAACACCTTCTCTGCCAAGGATCTAGTAGACCATCTGAGATATGCAGTGTCATTTTCCTGTAACAAGACTTGTCTTCTTGCTCTGTCTTTCAGAAATGCGAGCTGAACATCGACAACCTGAGCAAACCAGAGCTCCTGACCCTTCTGAGCATCATGGAGGGAGAACTTGAGGCCAGAGACCTGGTCATTGAAGCTCTTAGGGTGAGTATGAAGTCTCGTCCTACTTTTGTACAGAATAACTGTATCAAATAACAGCATTCTCATTATATTGAAGGCTTTCACAGTGTGTGCTGTATGTGCTCATGTAAGAGCAGTTAGGTACATGGGAATGCAGGGCCCATGCCATATCATTATCCAATCTTGTCTCTTAATATGCTTACCTTTAAGTTGTAAAGACTAAAAGCCCATAAATATTAGAAAAAAAGTTGCTGACGACTTCAATGGAAAATCAATAAACCATATATTTATCGCATAGGCTTGCAAATGTAGTCCATTTTCTCTGTCTTTTGAGATTATATGGATTTGATGACCTTTAGTTTGTTTCTGCTCAACTGGATGTTTATATTTTGGGCTGTAGCCACCATAGATCAATATTGGTTTTGCAATGACTGATTCTAAAATTAGGTTCCCTTCAGCACTGAATATTTGGTACACATCTCTTTTTATATTCATTATAGATTTAAATTTTTTTTTTTACTCATTT
The DNA here is from genome assembly GCF_018812025.1 of Megalobrama amblycephala. Classification (NCBI taxonomy): domain Eukaryota; kingdom Metazoa; phylum Chordata; class Actinopteri; order Cypriniformes; family Xenocyprididae; genus Megalobrama; species Megalobrama amblycephala. The sequence continues at coordinate 13,053,716 of NC_063062.1, read as the reverse complement.
TAGCTTTTAAATTCACTATCATTTAAAAGTTTGTGGGCAGTAAGATTAAAAAAAATAATAATAATAATAATATATATATATATATATATATATATATATATATTTATATTTAGCAAGGATGCATTATATTGATCAAAGAGACAGTAAAGACATTTATAATATATTAAGTTACAAAATATTTCTATAAGGATCCTGACAAAAATGTATCACAGTTCCCACAAAATTATTAAGCAGCACAACTGTTTACAACTTTAATAATAAGAAGAAATGTTTCTTAAACACCAAATCAGCATATTGGAATAATTTCTGAAGGATCATGTGACACTGAAGACTGGAGTAATGATGTTGAAAATTCAGCTTTGCCATCACTGGAATAAAATATAAATAAAATATATTGAAATATTAAACAGTTACTTTAAATTGTAAAAATATTTCACTATTTTTGATTAAATGAACGCATAAGAGACATCTCTCAAAAATCTTACTAACCCCAAACTCTTTAACAGTAGTGTACTTACAGAGGTGCTATATGTTTTTGACAATCCAGGCACGCTTGGCAGAGAGGCTGAGTCAATGGGATTGTAAGATCATGGTCCAGAATTTGTCCCTATTTATCTTAGCATTAAGGTCAGATGTTCACAATGGGGTAAGAGGCCAAGTACATCTGATTAAGATTAAAAAAGGATAATCTTTCAAAATTGAGGTCAGGAGTGTCACTATATTTTCAGGTGTTCTAGTTCTGTGCGTCTGTGCGAATTTCTAGGCCAGTGTATTGGCAGAATGATGGGCACATCCAGTTTCCATCTCAATATCCCTTCCTGTCTCTATTTTGCTTAGTTTATGCAGTTTCGTGATGTTTGCTTGTGCCATTCCCCCTCTTCCGCTTTGCTCTGGGGTGGTTTCCGTGCATTTTAGAGGCTGCTCTCTTTGTAATTCTGTTCCCTTGGCTGCAAGTATTTCCCAGCTGGTTTTCCCCCTGCGGATATACTATCTCTTTCTCTCCGACCCTCATCCCTCGTTCTCTATCCACAGCAACCAGCTCAAGCACAATGGTCTTGTTTGTTTCTTTAGGGAAATGGTGATAGGGCCAACCACCATGCTGACTTTTAGTCATACCAATTTAAAAAGCCAAATAATGACATTTTGTTTATTTTCTAGGCCATACTGTAAATACTGCAGTTTATACATGGAAGATGAAAGCAGCAGTCTTATGCATTATTAAGAAGCTGTCAGCTGTTCAATTAATTAGCGAGCTGAGAAAGCTCTGTGCAATGTCTCGTTTTTCATCAGAAACAATAGAGGGACATAAGCAGATTATCTGTGAAGTCACATGCCTACAAACCTTCGGACTTGCATTCAGAGCCAGCCCATTATATCACTACACCTCAGTTTTTGGGCCAGTGTCATCTAGCATTGCAAAGTTCATCCCAAGACGCATGGATGGTCTTTGGTGCAGACAGATCACACTGAAACGGTGAATAGTCCCATATGGACTTCTGGATAGAATATAGATACTCGCAAGCCATTACATCTCAAGTGTGCTTATTTCCATTCATAAAGGCAAAAGTGTTGAGTGGAGTAATGGATGAATCAGGTCTGTGTACAATGGCAAGACTACAGAGTAACTTTTCTGTCACAATGTAGTTTATTAGTTAATCTTCTCCACATATGTTTGTCATTGTGATATTCTTAATTTCCCCAAAACAGGCGAAAAATAGCATGAACGTCTATGCTGGTTAAGGTGTGTTAGAGCTGGTTTAGTCATAGCCACACTGTTCACTTCCCTGTAGTTGGTGAAACTAGTAGTGGTTATGAATCAACTTTTCATGATTTGAGCCTACAACCATTGGGGTACTAATCAGGATGTTTATCTCTAAGCCTAATTTATCAGATGGTTAAAGGTGCCATCGAATGTTTTTTTACAAGATGTAATATAAGTCTAAGGTGTCCCCTGAATGTGTCTGTGAAGTTTCAGCTCAAAATACCCCATAGATTTTTTTTTATTAATTTTTTTAACTGCCTATTTTGGGGCATAATTAGAAATACGCCGATTCAGGGCTGCTGGCCCTTTAATTGCTCGTGCTCTCCGCCCACGGAGCTTGCGCTTGCCTTTAACAGTGCATAAACAAAGTTTACACAGCTAATATAACCCTCAAAATGGATCTTTACAAAGTGTTCGTCATGCATACTGCATGCATGCGTCGGATTATGTGAGTATAGTATTTATTTGGCCGTTTACATTTGATTCTGAATGAATTTGAGGCTGTGATCCGTGGCTAACGGCTAATGCTACACTGTTGGAGAGATTTATAAAGAATGAAGTTGTGTTTATGAATTATACAGACTGCAAGTGTTTAATAATGAAAATAACGACAGTCTTGTCTCCGTGAATACAGTAAGAAACGATGGTAACTTTAACCACATTTAACAGTACATTAGCAACATGCTAACGAAACATTTAGAAAGACAGTTTACAAATATCACTAAAAATATCATGTAAACATGGATCATGTCAGTTATTATCACTCCATCTGCCATTTTTCGGTATTGTCCTTGCTTGCTTACCTAGTCTGATGATTCAGCTATGTACATCCAGATGTTACTGGCTGCCTTTGTCTAATGCCTTTCATAATGTTGGGAACATGGGCTGGCATATGCAAATATTGGGGGCGTACACCCCGACTGTTACGTAACAGTCGGTGTTATGTTGAGATTGGCCTGTTCTTCTGAGGTTTTTTAAACAAATGAGATTTATATAAGAAGGAGGAAACAATGGAGTTTGAGACTCACTGTATGTCATTTCCATGTACTGAACTCTTGTTATTCAACTATGCCGACGTAAATTCAATTTTTGAATCTAGGGCACCTTTAAACATTGTTGGATGATTAATAAGTTCTTGGCAAATGTCTCTGTTCCAAAGCCTCTTGTGGTTGCTTTAGGTTAAAGGTGCAGTCACATTTACCATTGTTCTGCGAATTTTAACACCCAAAATCCAGCAATTTCAATAGAAATCCACGCGATTGCGAACTTCACGTGAAGGCAAAAGATTTTCGCACAGATTTTGCAACGGCATCAAGTTGGTCAATCGGATTTGCTGTGTTGATCAACAGAAAGCTACTTGGTTTTGAAGCAACATTGCAATACTATTGACAATAGACGATAGAACTTTTTTTAGCATGTGAATTTTGCCAATATTTCACTGATGCGAACACGTCTTAATGCCTTCTTGAAATAAAATCTCATCAGGGACTGATTTTGGAAGGCTCTACATAGGCAGCAATTGACCCTTCACCGGGGGTTTGATTGACAGGCGATCTAACCAATCATAATCCGCCATTTTGTCCGACAAAGCAGTCAGGGGAGTTAGTAGATTAACGTCAGGTGGACTTGAATTTAAAAAATGGTGTGTACTGACATCTTTCCACGGTTGAAACAACATACCTTCTGATGTTCATTCATGTTTATTTGATGCTATAAATGAACTAGTTGGAAGAGATGATCGGTTCACAAGCCACTTGAACTGAGGCACTACAGCGATCTGTCACGACACATTAAAGAGCCACAAAATGGTATTTATTGATTAAACTTCTTTAAAAATGACAAAATTTGAAACTTTGTTTCATATCAAAAGTAACCTGCTCTGTCTTGTCTGTCGATGCGTTGTCAGTGTCCTCTTTGCTCCGCGATGTATTTTTCATTGCGTGAGAACATGATGTGTAGTGTGAGAGCAGCATGGCTTGTTGTACGTAGCAACAGTAACTAAAGGGGGCGGGTCTTTGCGAACGGTCAATTCCTTGTGTCATAAACAGTGTTCCTCATGTGAAATGTACATGATATTTGACTAATTCACAAACAATATCAAGAAAGTTTAGTGTTAGCATGTTGCTAAGTTAACTCCACAATACTCTAATCAGCATAAAATGCATAGCACACAAATATTTGGTAAATATTTGGTATATTCTGTTTCATTTACCTTGCTCCTTCTGCTATCTTGGATGGCTTTTTTCATTGAGCTTGTAGCAAAGCATTATGGGATTGCCTTCTCCGCAAAGGATACATATGATGCTGTATTGGAATTTTGCCAAAAGAAGTCTTATGGGACAGACTTCACATTGGTTGGACGCCTTAAAATGCTGTCTACGTAGGCAGCTCTTTAGGTTTTGGAACAGAGCCTGTGTGTACCTTTAGGGCTAAGAAGTTTACAGATACTCTCCTTTTTCTTTTTAGCTTACTTTCTTTGGGTAACCAGGTTTTATTTCACCAAAGCTTTGGCAAAAAAGTTGACCTGGAATATTAGAAAAAATGGATTGGAGTTGTGTAGGCTGCCTAGTTGCTTCAGCACTATTAATGTGATTGGCTGCTTTTCTGCCTGTGCCGCTATGATTAGACGGAGCCGTTTAGCTTCTGAACACACTCTCTAGCACTGCCACGTGAGCTAGTGTCAGGTCATCATCGCTAAACGAAACTGGATATAGGTTCAGAGATATGCATATGAGTGATTGTTTGTGACAGTGAACATGTTTAGCCTCTGATGTGAATGCATATTTACTGGAGCCGCTGCCCCAGTTCACGTTCAAGTGGCTATTACAGGGAGCGTCATACATTTTGATACATTCTTTTTGTGGTAGATGGGTAAGAGCTAGTGACACTGATAAAAATAGCACACAAACACACTGTTGTCTGTGTACAGGAGCCAAAATTAACACTCGCCAATCCCCAAATCACCACTGCCCGGTAACTTTACAGGGAACTGCAGCATGCATGGCTTAAACTAAATTAAATGATAATTTGTATTTAAATTAGGGCTGTCAAACGATTAATCGCGATTAATCGCATACAAAATAAAAGTTTGAGTTTGCCTAATATATGTGAGTGTACTGTGTGTAATTATTATGTATATATAAATACAAACACATTCATGTATATATTTGAGAAATATTTACATGTATTTATTTATATTTTTATATAATTTATATTATATATAAATAAAAATATTTTGTACATAACATATTTCTCTTAAATATATACATTAATTTGTGTGTATTTATATATACATAATTACACACAGCACACCCACATATATTATGCAAACTCAAACTTTTATTTTGTATACGATTAATCGCGATTAATCGTTTGACAGCCCTAATTTAAATGTTTTAAATCAATTTTAAATATTATTTTAGAATATTTTAGTTTTTAATTAAATATTTATTTATTATATTTTTATATCACAAATAGCTGGTAATATATATGGTAAGTATGTAAAGGTCTGAATATAGTATGAATATTTATTAATATTAAATTTTTAAAATTGTATATTATATTGTCTTTTGTATGTTCTGCATTATAATGTTATAATTTTATATTTTTATGTCACAATAAGTTAGACTGAATATTTATTATATTTGATTTTATATTATATTGTATTTTGAATGTTTTATTTTATTTTAATTATAATTTTATACTTTTATATCACCGCTATCACCTTTAATAACTTATATATTATATTATATTATATTATATTATATTATATTATATTATATTATATTATATTATATTATATTATATTATATTATATTATATTATATTATATTATTAGCAGGTAATTTTGGACACTATCTGTAGCTCTAAATATTGGTACCTGAATGTAGCATGAAAATCAAAGAGAACAGCTTGGAACTGTTTGTGTTAGTATTTTCTCTCGCTCTCTCTCTCTCTCTCTTTCTCCCCCCCCCCAATCACATTTTATATTCTATCTGTCAAACGCAAGAAGCAGAACCATAATTCCACATGCACGTGTCCGTAAGAGCAGCTTAGCTGATCCTCGCGTTCCCTTTCGGGTAGGCAGAGGACAGTCAGCCGAGTGTTTGTGTGTGTGGGTGGCTGGATGGATGGACAGAAGCCCATGTTATGAGAATACGAGAACACTATCCAAACAGTTGAAAATCAATTGAATTTATAGACCCCCATCTGAGATATTTTCCAGCACCCTCCCATTTATTTAGAAGTGCACTCTCAAACATTTGTAAACACGAAAGATAAAGAATCGTTGCAAAATACTGGAAATTGGAAATAAGCAGAATAAATCAAGCACCGCAAGCATCTGAGTCAGCCATTTTGTTTGCTTTTACCGTAATGGCTTTCCTTTTGCCTGAACATTTAAGCAGGATTTACCAGAAAAGAGCACTGAACCAGTATCCTTCAAGCTTTTTAGTGCAGTTGTGTGCAGAAGTGAAAGAAGGCGGTGACCACCATTTCATAAAGTCAACTGAGTCATCAAATGTAGTAGGTGGGAATCAATAGAGAGGTCTGGGTGTCCAACAGGCAAGAATAAAGAAAGTTCAGAAAAACGAATCATTTGAGGATTTGGAAAATGTCAGAACTGATTTTGAATTTGGTTTAGCCGAGGATAAAGGAGGCCAGCACATACTTGGCTGTGTCGTCTTGAACATGATGTGGTTAAATGTGATGGCACGGTGGCAGGGAGCATCCCATTTGGGTGATTAGCTGTTTGAGTGAGCGCTCAGGTCATGGGCACCATGTTAACTCGCTGTTATTTCTGGCTGGAGGCCAGATGAAGACCAGCCTTGTTGATGTGACAGCCGCCGCTCCACCGCACTCTCTTTGAGAGAGATTAGGGTTATGATGTGGAAATGTTGTCTTAACCCTCACAGCCTAACAGCACACAGATGCTCCAATGTAATTTTTTATCTATTATTAATCTATCACATTGTTTCCTAATGGACTGGAATTGTCCTGATGCACCATAATGCGACTAGATTAGGGTAATTTTGAACTGTGTAATGTTGCAAAAGTTTATATTAAATTGTTTATCAGATGATACGGAAATGCCCTCAGGCTGGAGGGAATATTAATACATATTTGTGATGGCAGATAAACAGATTTACTTAGAGTAGAGAAAGCATTTTTAATTTGACACAAATGAAAACTATGAGACATGAGAATACAGTCTGTTGAAAATGTCATTTTATTTTGTACCAAAAAATGATCCTGCTATGTCTAATTTTCACCACCAGTTATTTTTGTGTTTTGACAGCTGACAGTAACACATACCGAACAAAATGTGTGCCATCTCGCAGTCTTGTTTTTGTTTGCAGAAAATTAAATAATCTATAGTTAAACTACCATTTAAAAGTTTGGGGTAAGTAATTTTTTTAAAGAAATTAAAGGTGCCCAAGAATGCTTTTTCACAAGATGTAATATAAGTCTAAGGTGTCCCCTGAATGTGTCTGTGAAGTTTCAGCTCAAAATACCCCATAGATTTTTTTAAATTTATTTTTTTAACTGCCTATTTTGGGGCATCATTAACTATGCACTGATTTTTTCAGAGCGCCGCCCCTTTAATTCATGTGCTCCATGCCACACGAGCTCTCGATTATATTACAGCACATTTATAAAGTTCACACAGCTAATATAACCCTCAAATGGATCTTTACAAGATGTTCGTCATGCATGCTGTATGCATGCTTCGAATTATGTGAGTAAAGTATTTATTTTGATGTTTATATTTGATTCTCTATGAGTTTGAGGCTGTGCTCCGTGGCTAACGGCTAATGCTACACTGTTGGAGAGATTTATAAAGAATGAAGTTGTGTTTATGAATTATACAGACTGCAAGTGTTTAAAAATGAAAATAGCAACGGCTCTTGTCTCCGTGAATTCAGTAAGAAACGATGGTAACTTTAACCTCATTTAACAGTACATTAGAAACATGCTAATGAAACATTTAGATAGACAATTTACAAATATCACTAAAAATATCATGCTATCATGGATCATGTCAGTTATTATCGCTCCATCTGCCATTTTCTCTGTTGTTCTTGCTTACCTAGTCTGTTGATTCACCTGCGCATCGTTACTGGCTGCCCTTGTCTAATGCCTTTCATAATGTTGGGATCATGGGCTGGCATATGCAAATATTGGGGCGTACACCCCGACCGTTACGTAACAGTCGGTGTTATGTTGAGATCCGCGTGTTTTCCAGAAGTCTTTTAAACAAATGAGATTTACCTAAGAAAGAGAAAGCAATGGAGTTTGAAACTCAATGTATGTCTTTTCCATGTACTGAACTCTTGTTATTCAACTATGCCAAGGTAAATTCAAGTTTTGAATCTAGGGGACCTTTAAATGAATCAAATGTGACAGCTAAGACATTTGACAATATTACAGTTTTACTCTATTTTTGATCAAATAAACCCTTGGTGAGCATAGAGACTCTCAAAAACATTTTAAAAAATCCTATCGACCCCAAACTTTTGAATGGTGGTATGTGTGCATAGCAGATTAGTTTTATGTTTTGTACAGTGAATGACTTATAAGGTTAGTTCAACATTCTATCATCATTCACTCGCTGTCAAGTTGTTCCAAACCTGTACGAATTTTCAAGATATTTTGAAGAATATGGGTAACCAAACAGTTCGTGAATTGACCCATTGACTTCCATAATATGGAAAAAAATACTATGAAAGTCAGTGGGGACCATAAACTGTTTGGCTTCCGACATTCTTCAAAATATCTTCTTTTGTGTTCAGCAGAAGAAAGAAATTCATACAGGTTTGAGGGTTTTGGAGCCCAATTTAAATAAGTAGATAGGTAATCAGAGGTTATAATATCACTTCATGGTCATTACAGTCTGCTTGTTATTCTATATTGGAGTCATGATGGGTTAGAGACATTGTGACAGACTTCAGGGGTATCCAGCACAAGCAGGCCTTTGTCGATGTGTAGCCCTTCTGGGGCTGTTTTGTCCTTCCCGCTGTCTGAGGAGATATGACGCTGTTCTGAAATTAGGCTGAGACAAGATCCTGCTAGCATACAAATTGCTGTCCGTAGTCCTTGGAGAGAAGAAAGGTAAGTGTCCTTGCTTACCCTTAAAACTGGCTGCCTTCTATGTCCATCATGTTGGATCTTGCATTGTTGTCTGAGGGCCCCTAAGCATCCTATCTGAAATGTAAACCTACAACCTCTGGGTTACCAGCCCAGATTCTTTAACCATTCAGCCTCACCACCTTTGTTTTTCCTTCCTCAAAAAAACGAAATGAGGCAGGAGCTGAATACTCGTTGTATTGTAACAAAATCTCAGTGTGGATGAGGCCAGGCTGTTTCTCACTGACAGCTGAATGGCAGTTTAGTCACTTCATGTGCCAGTTACTGATCTGCTGCCAGTAACATCAAACTCTCTGTTGTTGTCAGAGCCGTGGTTTTTTGACAACTTAGTTATCTTCTTATGAAGATGGCCTAATATGATGTAAAAACATGATTTCTAATTGTGGCCTCTTATACTTATGCCATGAAATTGCTTGCAGAATGCGGTTTTGTTTTCTTGTGTTTACTTATTTGCTTTTGAAACAGGAACTTTGGGTGGGACATGTCAAAAGAATCTAAAAAAAACTTCGGTAATAAGCTGGTAATAATACAGTGGGTACGGAAAGTATTCAGACCCCCTTACATTTTTCACTCTTTGTTATATTGCAGCCATTTGCTAAAATCATTTAAGTTCTTTTTTTTTTCCTCATTAATGTACACACAGCACCTCATATTGACAGAAAAACACAGAATTGTTGACATTTTTGCAGATATATTAAAAAAGAAAAACTGAAATATCACATGGACCTAAGTATTCAGACCCTTTGCTCAGTATTTAGTAGAAGCACCCTTTTGATCTAATACAGCCATGAGTCTTTTTGGGAAAGATGCAACAAGTTTTTCACACCTGGATTTGGGGATCCTCTGCCATTCCTCCTTGCAGATCCTCTCCAGTTCTGTCAGGTTGGATGGTAAACGTTGGTGGACAGCCATTTTTAGGTCTCTCCAGAGATGCTCAATTGGGTTTAAGTCAGGGCTCTGGCTGGGCCATTCAAGAACAGTCACGGAGTTGTTGTGAAGCCACTCCTTCGTTATTTTAGCTGTGTGCTTAGGGTCATTGTCGTTTTGGAAGGTAAACCTTCGGCCCAGTCTGAGGTCCTGAGCACTCTGGAGAAGGTTTTCGTCCAGGATATCCCTGTACTTGGCCGCATTCATCTTTCCCTCGATTGCAACCAGTCGTCCTGTCCCTGCAGCTGAAAAACACCCCCACAGCATGATGCTGCCACCATCATGCTTCACTGTTGGGACTGTATTGGACAGGTGATGAGCAGTGCCTGGTTTTCTCCACACATACCGCTTAGAATTAAGGCCAAAAAGTTCTTGGTCTCATCAGACCAGAGAATCCTATTTCTCACCATCTTGGAGTCCTTCAGGTGTTTTTTAGCAAACTCCATGCGGGCTTTCATGTGTCTTGCACTGAGGAGAGGCTTCCGTCGGGCCACTCTGCCATAAAGCCCCGACTGGTGGAGGGCTGCAGTGATGGTTGACTTTCTACAACTTTCTCCCATCTCCCGACTGCATCTCTGGAGCTCAGGCACAGTGATCTTTGGGTTCTTCTTTACCTCTCTCACCAAGGCTCTTCTCCCCCGATAGCTCAGTTTGGCCGGACGGCCAGCTCTAGGAAGGGTTCTGATCATCCCAAACGTCTTCCATTTAAGGATTATGGAGGCCACTGTGCTCTTAGGAACCTTAAGTGCAGCAGAATTTTTTTTGTAACCTTGGCCAGATCTGTGCCATGCCACAATTCTGTCTCTGAGCTCTTCAGGCAGTTCCTTTGACCTCATGATTCTCATTTGCTCTGACATGCACTGTGAGCTGTAAGGTCTTATATAGACAGGTGTGTGGCTTTCCTAATCAAGTCCAATCATTATAATCAAACACAGCTGGACTCAAATGAAGGTGTAGAACCATCTCAAGGATGATCAGAAGAAATGGACAGCACCTGAGTTAAATATATGAGTGTCACAGCAAAGGGTCTGAATACTTAGGACTAGTGTTGTCAAAAGTACCGGTACTTCGGTACCAAGTCGGTACTGAAATTTTGAAAATGTGACGATACCAGCATTTCTGTAGTACCGGTAGTACAGAGAATCCGGGTATATTCGGTACCCACTGATAGGACTGTGGCAGTAGGCTATTTACGTGAATATGACACGAGTGAAGCACAAAGCTTTGTTTACAGAAGAAATAATAGGTTAGCAATTAAATGTGACTTTGCAGCCATGGAAACATTTTGGTTAATGCCGAATAAGAGAGGTGATACATTTAAGCTTCGTATTCTGTTTTCCGAATCGCGATCTGGTCACCCGATTAGCAGAGAATTGAACAATATTCCATTAGTTATTCCACTGAACATCTGTTTCTTTTCCCAAATCTTCACTCACGCAGCGGATTATAAACGTTTCTTTCGTTCGCATTTAGGCCTATTATAGGCTATTCGCATTATTTACTGTGGTAAAGTAGAAAAAACACCGTAGGACAAAACCTTTTTGCTTGCACGTCAGTTTCTATTTAACAGAGTTTGTTCTTGTTATTAGACTTTAAGACGCGTCAAGTTTATTTGTATAGCGCGTTTCACACACCAGTGATTTTTACTTTCGTTTTCTCTGGCAGCGCTAAATCAAACATAGCCTGAATGGCTTGCCCCTGCGGAGGATAAAACTCGCTCTTCAGACCTTTTACAACAAGTGTCCGTTGTTTGTAACATCAGGAGATAACGTGAAGATATTATTAAAGAGAAATGGTCTATTTCCTGCTCATGTCCCACATCCCTCTCAAAGCGCAAAGCGGCTATATCAAAGTAATAACGGGACTTTGGCTATATGACGCGTCTTTGTGTGGAAATAAAAAACTAATGCTTTTTGAAATAATATTTAACTTTCTTATTATTTAGGTTACCATTATTTACCGATGTTATTTCATAGTTTTACAGGCTGTAGTGTGTTGTTTCTCTGACGGAATAGCTAAAATAAACACGCACGTCTGTTACCCCTGTTGAAAAAACGAGCATATGCTGGTAAAGTAGGTTTTGAAGCTGGTATGCTGGTTTGAGCTGGTTTATGCAGGTCCAGGACCATCTTAGGACTAGCATTGACCAGTAGGACCAGTTTAGGACCAGCATTTGACCAGCATACAGCTTCAAAACCTACATTATCCGGCATATGCTGGTTTTTTCAACAGTACACAACTGATGTTTGAGCATTTTTTTTTTCTTTTTCCAAAATGTATTTATTTGAGGTAGCCTATATATACACACAAACACACACACACTCCAAATCATATTTAATGTTTTTAAAATAGGCTATATAAAATAGTAAAATAGTTCCAATAGATTTTGCTGTGGTACCGAAATTGGTACCGAGAACCGTAACATTTTCATGGTATCGGTACCGACTACTGGAATTTTGGTACCGTGACAACACTACTTAGGACCATGTGATATTTCAGTTTTTCTTTTTTAATAAATCTGCAAAAATGTCAACAATTCTGTGTTTTTCTGTCAATGTGGGGTGCTGTGTGTACATTAATGAGGAAAAAAATGAACTTAAATGATTTTAGCAAATGGCTGGAATATAACAAAGAGTGAAAAATTTAAGGGGGTCTGAAGACTTTCCGTACCCACTGTATGTCACTGTATGTCAGCCATGATTTGCAGCTCGATTGCTGGTGCATGGTATTAGTGGGAGAGACATTCTCATTGTAGGGGAGTATTTGATTGGTCAAAAATCTGTGTAGTGCAGGATGAGTCATCAGTCTATTTCCTCTTAACACTGTGTCTACTCCAGACACGACCATCAAGTTAACACAAGTTCAACTTAAAAAAAAAACTCCATTCCACTTCATTGTGTTCTGTGTGAATGACTGTAAATTTGACGTACTACTGGAGTTAGGAGTAAACTAACATATATATGGCTTCAGAGCTAACAGACATGGACAAAATGCCACATAACTCCAATTTTGATTTCATGGGGCTTTAAGAAATTTTCTCTTCATTCTTGAATTTCTAAACTGTTTGTGTCAGAGAATTTACTATCAAGCCAAAATGTGGCACAGACTCGCACTTCCTCTCAGACTACACTAAGTACATCCTTAAAATAAATATGTTTGTACTACTAAGCTACCCTGAAGGCTAAGAAGACATATATAATGTAGGATGTAACTCCTCAGGCGCATGGATATTGCTTAAAAGCAGTGAATATCTTTTTTTCCTAAATATTTCATCAAGTAAGTTATTAATTTCCTGTACTGGTGCAAGAATCTGTCCTAGTATAGAGTCATATAAAGTCATATTTGCAGTATACTGTATGGTGCAATCCTTTATTCATTGCCTGTTTGAAATAAGCTGACATATTTATGAAAAATTAGTCATCCATTTTGAGCTTATTTTAGCTGCTTGAGGAAAACAAATAGTGTCACTCAAAATGGAGCTGCCTACATGCCTGTAATGAAGTGCAGTACAGATAGAAGATGTTCTTTATGTGACGCATACATGGTCTGACTCTTGAGAATTCTTGCTTCTTATCAACTGGAAATAGCATAGATATGGTCATGGTTACATACTGAATGATTATGAAAACATACACACGTTATTACAAACAAGAATGCATTTTTCTTATTTGCATGAGGAAACTTGCATTTTACATTAAAGTTGCTTCTAAATGTCTGTCTCTGAATCTGTAAGGTTGTGTGCAGGCTATGGGTTTTAAATGTTTATTGGCTTTTCTTAGATTGGTCTAAGGAGCACTGCACAGAAATGTAGTTCATTTGAGAGGGTAATTAAAATAGGCCACAAACATCATTAGAAAGACATGACCAGTTTTAGTGTTCCAGCAGTGCCTGTCGATCTAGAGGCGGAAATGACTAGGTGGGGAAAAAAACCCACCATCCCCCAACCAACCTCCCCACCAAACCCTCATGCATTCAACTGTGTTAAATAATTAAAGGATGTATGGCTTTCTTATATAATGACGTTGCTATAAATACTCATCATATGTGGGGGGACATCTGTTGTGGAGAAAGTGGGTCCCTACATAGTAGCTGAGATATATATACACACTCATACTGTGTGTGCATGTGTGTATTTATGAATATGATATAAAAGTAACGAATAAATATATTATTTATTTTTATAATGTATTATAATATAATTATATTCCATATTATATACATACTTTTAATATTGTTTATATGTATATACATTAGGGCTATTGATTTAACGTGTTAATTGGATTAAATAATTACGTGTTAAAATTGTTAATGCATTTAACGTACTTGCCCCGCCCCCAGACCTTCGTAGGTCATCTAACATTTCATAAATATGATGCGGGCAGGGGAACAACTCACTGCATGATGGAGCTTATAGAATGCAGTCAGAATGTTCATAAAATTCAATTTTTTATTTTTTATTTAATAGGGGTGTTTATTGTCTAATGTCGATCTAATGTCTAACGATCTGATGCATCGATGCAACGTGTAAAAAATCGATACCTGTAGGCTATTTATAGAGACACCTTTGTTTTAACATTCTCCACATTTTCACACAATATCAGTCTATGCATTATCGCCAACGCGTGCCTTCTCGTATAAACTACCTTACAGAACTTGTGAAAGACACTCGGGACAGTAGATGGAACTGTCACTGGCCGATCGATGTATTCCTTGTTTATCAGTTTTTTGACATTACACATTTTAGCACAGAATTAAAATATTTTCTTGACTGTTGTCATGTCATAAGCTGTCATTAGATTACTGTGTGAATTTTTTATTTGTGGATGTCCCAATCAGGGTTCAGGATGTGAAATTTTGAAATAAATGTTTGTTATATATTTTGGTTGCAGTTGTGAGTTAATAAAAATTTAACTGGTTGTGTAAAATAGGCTCAAAATATCAAAATATTGTTCAAATCGAATCGTATCATAATCGTATCACAGAACTTTTTGAGGCATCGAAAAAATATTGAATCGCTGGCTATGAGAATCGATATTGTATCGAATCGTGATGAACTGTCCGATTTACACCCCTAATATTTAACAAGTTATAAAGTAAAAAAATCTAGCTTTCGCCAGACCGCCTTCCGTATTCAACTTATGAAGAAAGTGTAACGCTTACACTACGTCCTACGCCTTCCGTATTTAACTTACAGAAAAAGCATAACTGACGCGAATTTTAAGTTAATTTTGACGTGAATTTTAAGTTAACGTGATATTTTTAGACAAAACTTCACTCTTGAATGAATCAGCTGTTTGAACAAATGAAATGAATTAGACATTTACCGCCACCTACTGGCAGTTTTAGTTTCTTATTTAGTGTATAATTTCATTTAAAAATATATATTTTCCATATAAATAAAAAAATAAATAGAGTAAAATATATATAAAATATAAAAAAGATATAAAATAGATAAAGTTCACCCAAAAAATTAAAATTCACTAATCATTTACTCAACCTCATGGTCTAAAAGTTCGTGTAATAATGTTTAATCAAATAAAATATTTCTTTCTGAATCCACTTTTTGTAAAGTTTATTTGATGCTTTACACAATAATGACTTCAAATAATAATTTGGGGGTAATTTCTCAGCCAAATTTGATGTTTAATCGCTTGACAGCCCTAATATAAATACTACTAAAGGAATTATATGCAGCAAGGATTTATTAAATTGATCAAAACTGACAGTAAAGACATTTATAATGTTATAAAAGATTTTTTTTTTTAAATAAATGATGTTCTTTTGAACTTTCTATTCATCAAAGAATCCTGAAAAATGTATCATGGTTTCACGGATCTGTTCAGTGAAGCGGTCATAGCCGTACTTTATTGTAAATAAAACTATTAGCTATTAACCAATCATCATCAAGAACCGTAACGATCCATTTTATAATTAAAAATGTGTAATGGCTGCCATCACAGGAATAAATTTCACTTTGAAATATATTCACATTGAAAATATTTATTTAAAATTGTAATAATAATTCACAATATTTCTGTTTTACTGTATTTTTATTAAATAAATGCAGCTTTGGTGAGCATAAGAGACTTCTTTCAAAAACATAAAAAACAATCTCACAAACACACACCCCATTTTTGTCTTCACATTTTTGTTAATGCATAGGAGAATTCTGTACTGCTGTGCCATGCACTTTTACTCATGAGTACACTGTAAATTCCACTGTAAATAATGGAATTTGCTTTCTCAGCCAATCAGCAGGTGTCTTGCTTTATGTGTGGTGTGCGGCTGTGGCATGTGGTTTAATCTTCCTAAGTGCGTCCTGTGAGGAAGTTAATGTATGGTTTTGTTTGTGTGAAAACCTCACTGTATGCTTAACAGGCACTTGTCACTATAGCACACTAGAGATGCCTAGCTTTGCTTTTTTCTCATGACTTGATGATTCACTCATTTGTGGCAACTGCTTCTGAGCTCCTTCTCTTCGAAAAATCCAAATAATTTTTTTTCTTGTTTTGGTGCTTTTCTCTTCTGTAAATGCCAGTGAGCCACTGTTGTGATCTGTTTATGTAAGAGCTCCTTGTGGGGCTGAACTTGAATGTTTGAGGCATGTTGCTTCGACTTTGACAGGAAGGGAAAATCAGGGTTGGTCGTGATTCATTGCTTCACATTGTTCACAGTACGGAAAAATGCCCCAAGTGGTATACATTTATGTAACATACAGGAACATTATGTGTGCTTGAGCGTATGTTTGCGTATAAGGGATTTAATCCAGGTCAAATGAATTTATCCTTATCTTTAATTATGGCTGAATCTAACCCTGTCTTTCCTGCTCACCCATATAGAAGATGTCATGCCGCATTTGGGATATATGCAGCAAAAGCATGAGTGGCTTTCCATAAGTGAATCCCAAAGGGAAGCCGATTTCTGTGTGTGTGAGTGTTTCACATCAGAGTAAAGCAGCGTCGTGAGCCTAATATGATTCTGACCCAGAAGTGAGTATGCATGTGTGGGAGTATGACATCTCCTCTTTACTTCTTGAGCAGTGCTATATGTAGTAATGTCTCTATATGGCATCAGTGTCTTGTTATTTTGATGGCGAATTTCATTCCTCTCAATAGAGATCAAGTTTGTGTCACAGTTTTTTCTTTGGTTTTGACATTCCCTGCTGAATAGTGTTTATAGACAGTTTGTAATTAAATGTACAGGATTTTCTCATTGCTTGAATTGTTTGTTATCGATTTTGTCTCTAACTCTGTCAGTTCTGCTTCATTCAGTTGCGTCTCATTAATTTGATTGCTACTTTTAATAGACATTTGACAAATGGCACAATGTCATTTACCCTATTTTGCTTGAACAGATGTCATGAGAATAATGTTTCTATCACGTCCTCCGAGGTAAGCTGATCACATTTTCAGTATACCCACTGAAGAGATAGCAGAAACCAGCCAAATGTGCTAGTACAAGTTATAAGCAGGGTCAAAAATCAACTTTTTTACAACACCTGCCAATAGCAAAGTGCAGGTGAATTAAGCAGCCATAAATACAGTTCTGACAATATTACTAACCATGAAATTGTTGACAATATACCTTTGAATTAAATAATTACATTTAATTACACACATATATATATTTCTTTTTTTATATATATATATTCCTATCATGAAAACTCTCTGAGGATTTTAACATGGTAATGGATATGACAATGTTAATTTATTTGGTCTTGGCGGAATAGATCTGCTACGCTGCTGCTGAATTGTTGCTGCTGTTGATTATAGTTGCAAGTACAGTACAGGAACTTGCTACTGCCAATACATACTCTGATACGCTGCTGTGCATATGCAAGACATACTGCTCCTGCACAAATAGCTTATATAAAATTACCCATAGCAGATCTATACAGGTGGAGCTGGGGAAGGGGAAGGTGGAGGGTTTCAGAGGAACTCTGAAAGTGTGCTGCTATAGTGAATGCTAAACAGGCATTTAAATGCAAATGCGACATGTACCAATCAGCTTGTGCCAAGTAGTTAATGCTGATAATATCATCAGTTTGCGTTAAGGACCCATCAGCCTGCGGCATCTAGAGTTTCATGACAGAACTAGGCATATATATATATATATATATACTACTGTTCAAAACTTGTTGTTGTCTTTGTTGTTTTTATATGAATTTGGAGATTCAATGTGAAAATATGTAATGTTACAAAAGATTTCTATTTCAAATAAATGCTGTTGATCTTTCTATTCATCAAATAATCCTGAAAAATGCATCATGGTTTGTTTCCACAAAAATATTGAGCAGGACAACTGCTGATAATAATAAGAGCACCAGATTTCTGACACTGAAGACTGGAGTAATGCTGAAAACTTCAGAGGAATACATTTTAAAATATATTATAATAGGAAACAAGCAACATTGTTGAATACAAAGTATTATTTTAAATGCTTAAATTTAAATTACACATGTGGTGTTGCATATACATTTTTGACCTTAGGCATTAACAGTTGTACTTATTGGTTAGGTCTAGTACTTGTATGAGAGGGTGCATGACAGATGGTGGATGGTATTGGAGGTTTTCAGATGGGGGTGGGTTGGTCTGTAGGGACCGCTCGGTTGCCCAGATTCTCTCTCCCCCTGTGGACCCTGTCCTCTCCCTTTACCCCCTGAATAGAAACCCTTAGTGCCCTAATTTCCTACCAAAACCAAACAATACACAGTCCATATACCATATGTTATTTCGCCTGATCATCAGCATGGAGCCATTCAATCTGTCCTAGTAAACTGCTCTAAAAATGTTTGACTCAGAGTCTCTTCTACCTTTAATATTGTGTTTTACTGCGATGTGACTGTCACAAGACTAAATTTCTTCTCCATTCCTCTCTTCCTCTGCATCGGCCTGATGCCTTTTGATCTCGCATTTGGGTTAGGAGAGCTGCGGAAGTCCTTGGCCCACAAAGCCAGCTCTGTGTTGATCTAATTGAAAGGCCCCTTGTGAGAGTCTTTGGACATGCACTCACATTCAAACAGAAGAGACACAGAAAAAGCACTTTCTCTCACAGAAAAGCCTTACACATGGGGTAACCTCTTCTAGTAGTCAGTGTAATATGTCTGAGGGTACCGCTGGAAATCCATGGCAGATTTTTGTGGTTTGTGGCTCCCATAGAGACTTCCTTTATCACTTGCATTGGCCTTAGCTTGGTCCAGTTCAAAGACATTAAGAGGAAATGTCTCAATATTTCACATTTCAGCAGAAATTGCCAGTAAGAAAGCTGCAAAAATGTGTTAAATTACTTTGGATAATTTGCAAATGGTGGATGATTATACTTTTCCACATGATATTTGAAATAAACTTATACAGCTATGATAGGTTTGTTATGGAGTGGATTCTGTAGGGAAAAAGTATATTGGCTCTTTCTCACTTTTTCAGTCATCCCCTGTCACTCCCCTCAAACCGTCTTTGTCCTCCCCTCTCTCTCTCTCTGTTCATTTTCAGTGCCTCTTCCCCTTTGGAAGTGTGCCCTGGACCCCTCACTCAGCCAGCGCGTGCCTGTAAAGGTTAATGCTAATAATACCAGAGACCTGCCTGAACTCCACCAGGAGTCCTGTGTACACAATTTAAGCTCAAAACCTGGCAGAGAGTGTACGTGAAGTTTCAACAGGGTTTCTTGTCTTATTCATCTCCTAAAAACCGAGTCAGATTAGGACACATACAGTAGCTATACAAATAACCTTGGCCTGGCATTTAATGGGCAATAAGATTTTTCCTGCTTTCTCTCCGTTCCGCCAGTTTGGATGCCAGAAATAAATGGGTTACTCACAAATTGCTATGAAATTGATGCATATTAGCATATGCCTGCCCAAATATACATGACAATTCTGTCATCATTTACCTTCACGTTGTTCCAAACCTGTATGACTTTCTTTCTTCTGTTGAACATAAAAGAAGGTATTTTGAGAAATGTCTCATATATATATATATATATATATATATATATATATATATATATATATATATATATATATATACACTCTAAAAAATGTTTGGTTAAAAACAACCCAAGTTGGGTTGAAAATGGACAAACCCAGCAATTGGGTTGTTTTAACCCAGTGGTTGGGTTAAATGTTTGCCCAACCTGCTGGGTTGTTTTATTTAACCCAACTACTGATTAAAAATGACTATATGGCTGGCTTAAAATGAATCCAAAATAGGTGAGAAATTAAAAATCAGACACATAATTACTAGAGGCAACAATAATAATCAAAAGGTGTACATTTATTAATAAGCAATTTAATAAATGTTTATTGTTTATTATTCATTTCCTTATTAATAAATGCTCATTTATTAAACATATTAATAAATGTTAATTTCCAGCATATTTTGGGTTCATTTTAAGCAAGCAATACAGTCATTTTTATACAACAGTTGAGTTAAATAAAACTACCCAGCACGTTGGGCAAACATTTAACCCAACCGCTGGGTTAAAACAACCCAATTGCTGGGTTTGTCCATTTTCAACCCAACTTGGGTTGTTTTTAACCCAGCATTTTTTAAAGTGTATATATATATATATATATATATATATATATATATATATATATATATATATATATATATATATATATGTATAAATTTAAAGGATAGTTCACCCAGAAATGAAAATTATCCTATGATTTACTCACCCTCAAGCCATCCTAGGTGTATATGACTATCTTCTTTCAGATGAACACAATCGGAGATATCTTTAAAAATATCCTGGCTCTTCCAAGCTTTATAATGGTAGTGAATGGAGGGCGTGTTTTGAAGCCCAAAAAATGCATCCATCCATCATAAATATAATCCATATGGCTCCAGGGGGTTAATAAAGGATTTCTGAAGGAAGAAAAATATCCATGTTTAAATTCTGCCAGACGATCGTCTTGCGCCAAATGAGTAACTCCCGACGTGATGTATGATGTAGGAGTAGTGTAATCTTAGACGCCTCTCACGATTTAAACGAATATGGCTGGGCAACAAACTCGCGGTCCTCTCCTCTTATATTGAAATCCTCAGACATTTCTCTTTAAAATTTCTCATTTTAGACTTCTAATTCGTGACCGGTGTTTTGCTTTGCTCTATCCTCTGTGCTTCCGCATTCGTCATTGCGTTGGGGTCAGAGGTTACTCTTCCGCAGCAAATCAATGTGTACGATCATCTTCCGGAAGCTAGATATTTACTTTATAAAGTTTTAAATATGGATATTTTTCTTACAAAAACCCATCTCTTCATTTCAGAAGGCCTTTATTAAAGGTATAGTTCACCCAAAAATGAAAATTATTTCATCATTTACTTACCCTCAAGTTGTTCAAAATCTGTATAATTTTCTTTGTTC
This sequence comes from Megalobrama amblycephala, assembly GCF_018812025.1. NCBI lineage: Eukaryota > Metazoa > Chordata > Actinopteri > Cypriniformes > Xenocyprididae > Megalobrama > Megalobrama amblycephala. The sequence goes on along the minus strand of NC_063062.1, from coordinate 13,032,517 downwards.
TGTTGAACACAAAGGAAGTTTTTTGAAGAATGTGTTAAACTGAACAGTTTTGGGGATCCATTGACTTCCATAGTAGTTTTTTCCTACTATGGAAGTCAATGGTGCCCCAAAGTGGCCTGGTTACAAACTTTCTTCAAAATATCTTCCTTTGTGTTCAACAGAACAAAGACATTTATACAGATTTGGAACAACTTGAGGGTAAGTAAATGATGAAATAATTTTCATTTTTGGGTGAACTATACCTTTAACCCCCTGGAGCTGTAAGGATTATTTTTATGATGGATGGATGCATTTTTTGGCTTCAAAGCACCCTCCCCATTCACTAACTTTTTAAAGCTTGGAAGAGCCAGGATATTTTTAAAGATATCTCTGATTGTATTCGTCTGAAAGAAGATAGTCATATACACTTAGGATGGCTTGAGGGTGAGTAAATCATGGGATAATTTTCATTTTTGGGTGAACTATCCCTTTAAGTGAACAGTCTCCAATGTTATTTGGCTATCAACATTCTCTATCAATACATTTTGTGTTCTGCAGAAGAAAGGTTTGTAAAAACATGAGGGTGGGTAAATGTTGACAGAATTTTCATTTTTGGCTGAACTCTCTTTAAATTAAAGCGAGAGAGTGAAAAATGGTCTTGTAAAGCTACAATTTAAATTACACTTAAATTACAAGTGGACTTCAAAGAAAAAAGCTACAGAAATTTATGATAGGGCCATTTTAATAATCTTGTAATTTTGGTAAGTAACGTTTTGGCCTGAAGTGAGGGGTTTTACCCAGTAGCTGTCATAATAAACTGCTGCAGCAAAATAGAAATTTATGCCTGGTGTCCTAAAAGACTTGAATTTCTTTCTACAGTATAATGGAAAGTGACAACTAAATCATGGCCTCATTATAACTAAGCGTTAGTTTTAGTATTAACAGAAGTGTTTTGTACCAAGCAGCTTTGTTCTAATGTTTCACAAACAATAATTATATCAAGCTCTACAGTCAGACATAACTCTCATTTGTTGATTTGTGACTAGTGTCCTTTAGCCCCACCTTTTACTTTGAACAAGAATGTTGATCTCTGATCATCTGTACCCTTCATACCACGTAACGTGTTGTGTGTTGCTTCTGACCCCCGTGATGGACAGATAAAGTAGTACATAAGGAGGAGGAGGGACGGCACAGCCTCTGTGATTATAGAAGAGATTTGTGAAAGCCTAGAGGAAAGTGCCAGATGGCTGAGAATCTCAAAGCCCTCCATTCTCTATCTGCCATGACACACAGACATTTCTCCCGCCTCCAGACTCCCATCTCTTTAGATCTCTCTCTCTCTTGCTCAGTGTCTCCCTCAACCCCCTCCTCATGCTCCCCTGCTCTCTTTTCCTCAAGACTTTGCAATGTTTACTAGGTCCTTCACAGTTGTTGGTCAGAATAACAGGAGTATGTTTTAATTTGCTCTCTGTTTCTCTGTCAGCTGTGCTTCCTGAGTCATTCCTACTCTGAAGTACATTTTCATATCTCTATGAAATATATTTTTTAAATTGTTTCAATATATATATTATCAGTGTCCTGTGTCAATATCACTTTGCATTCATTAGTCTTTTGTAATATCCCTTTAACTTACAAAAGTCATCTCCTTAAAGGGATAGTTCACCCAAAAATTAAAATTCTGTCATCATTTATTCACCCTCAAGTTGTTCCAAACCTGTATGAATTTCTTTGTTCTGCTGAACACAAAGGAAGATATTTGGAAGAATATGGGTTAACCCCCCGTTCACTACCATAGTAGGAAAAGATCTGTTCGGTTACAGACATTCTTCCAAAAATCTTCCTTTGTGTTCAGTAGGACAAAGAAATTCATATAGGGTTGGAACTACTTGAGGGTGAGTAAATTATGACAGAATCTTAATTTCTGGGTGAACTACCCCTTCAATGACACGATCATCCTCAAAGTGACATCACTGAGAACAACAGCATAGATATAAGTAAGTATTCTAAGTATTATCAATGAATCTGATGAATTCTGCGATGTTTTGTGACATTAGCTTCCATCCAGTATGATAATATTACAGAAATTTGTAGTATGAAAAATAAAAATAAAGTGCCTTAGGTTGACCAGAGCATATTTGTAGTATACTTTATATATATATATATATATATATATATATATATATATACTGCCTTAAATTACAACATAAGCAGGTAAAATGCAAGGTTAAAGGGTTAAAAATTGTACTGCATAATAGGAATGACCACGAAAAGGATTGTGAAAAAAGATAAATTGTTCCTTTCCGCTTGATCAATATTCTGTTGTAGATCATGGTATAATGCTCAGTCAGTTTGAAACATCATCCGTCCATGTACATTCCTTTGATTTGAAGCTGGCTCCAATTTTTCTCACCCACTTCCTTTTGTTTTCCACTTATATGGCAGACTGCACTTATAATGAAATAAGCCTGGTCCAGTACTGGTTTGTCTGTTCGTGTTAAGTGGACTGAAAGCAACTCACTTAGTGAACTTTTATGCCCTTGAAAGCCATGATACACAGCAGAAGTAAACCGATCCTGACACTTGCAATGAGAGTCATCCAGTTTATGCGTGTGTGTGTTTGTACATCTGTATGTTGATTATTTCCTTCTTTGGTGAAGCAGTAGCTGGGCATTAGCCTCCAGGATGCTTTGTGCTCTTTGCATGGTTCCTGCTTTCAGTACACTGACTGTGCTAAATAGGGACACCCTGTAGAGAGAAAAACTCTCCCATTTGATCTGCTTGTTCATTTTATAGCATTACTTATCCTGGACAGATGGGTAGTGTAGATCAGCCCAGCGGGTTGCCTGACACTGAGCATGTTTTGTGACACTGAGTCCCTTATAATGTGCTTCGAGTCATTTAACTGCATCTGTGTCTTACACTTTAAAAAAATCTGTGAAATTTACAATAAAAAATGGCAGCTGTGGTTGACAGAAATTTACAGAAAAAAATAAATAAATATATATATATATATATATATATATATATATATATATATATATATATATATATATATATATATATATATATATATATGTATATATATACAGTACAGTCCAAAAGTTTGGAACCACTAAGATTTTTAATGTTTTTAAAAGAAGTTTCGTCTGCTCACCAAGGCTACATTTATTTAATTAAAAATACAGTAAAAAACAGTAATATTGTGAAATATTATTACAATTTAAAATAACTGTGTACTATTTAAATATATTTGACAAAGTAATTTATTCCTGTGATGCAAAGCTGAATTTTCAGCATCGTTACTCCAGTCTTCAGTGTCACATGATCCTTCAGAAATCATTCTAATATGCTGATTTGCTGCTCAATAAACATTTATGATTATTTTCAATGTTGAAAACAGTTGTGTACTTTTTTTTTCAGGATTCCTTGATGAATAGAAAGTTCAAAAGAACAGCATTTATCTGAAATGCAAAGCTTCTGTAGCATTATACACTACCGTTCAAAAGTTTGGGGTCAGTAAGAATTTTGATTTAGATTTTTTTGAAAAGAAATTAAAGAAATGAATACTTTTATTCAGCAAGGATGCATTAAATCAATCAAAAGTGGCAGTAAAGACATTTATAATGTTACAAAAGATTAGATTTCAGATAAACACTGTTCTTTTGAACTTTCTATTCATCAAATAATCCTGAAAAAAAATATTGTACACAAATATTTTGTACAATTGTACACATTAAATGTTTCTTGAGCAGCAGATCAGCATATTAGAATGATTTCTGAAGGATCATGTGACACTGAAGACTGGAGTAATGATGCTGAAAATTCAGCTTTGCCATCACAGGAATAAATTACTTTGTGAAATATATTCAAATAGAAAACAGTTATTTTAAATTGTAATAATATTTCACAATATTACTGTTTTTTACTGTATTTTTAATTAAATAAATTTAGCCTTGGTGAGCAGACGAAACTTCTTTTAAAAACATTAAAAATCTTAGTGGTTCCAAACTTTTGGACTGTACTGTGTATATATATATATATATATATATATATATATATATATATATATATATATATATATATATATATATGTTAGCAACTTTTTAAATTTAAATTACAATGACAGTAAAAAATATCACTAACATATATAGGGCCCTATAATACACCCGGCGCAATGCAATGCAAGGCGCAGCGCAAGTGTGTTTGCTAGTTTGCGTCCGGTGCCGTTCGCGTTTTCCCGTTCAGCGCCACGTCCTTAAATTAGTAAATGCATTTGCGCCAGTTAGTGCGCCCATGGGCGTGCTGGTCTAAAAAAGAGGTGTGTTCAGGCGCATTGTCGGCGCATTGCTATTTTAAGGAGCTGAAAATAGACTGCGCCATAGACCAACTCAAACCTGGTCTAAAGTCTAAAGTCAATGGCGCAATATTTTTTTGTTAGAGCGCATTGGTAGAAACTGCGCCTCTGGGCGCGTCCACAGTGCGCGTTGACTTTGCTTATTACACACAGCATCACACAAACATGCCAAATATTAAAAACAAAAGGATTACAGTGTAAAAGAATATTATTGTGTAGGCTACATAAATATAAAAATGTAATGATGAATAGTCATTGTGTGTATTAGAATTAGGCTACCTATTTTCAATTCAGCCTATTACTACTTATAATGATGAACGAAATTGGCTAATTAATTGAACAATCATGCCAATACACACACATATATATTAACTGACTCATCGCATGTACGCCATGTAAATAGCAATCCGCCATGGCGCGAGTGCATCTCGCTCTTAAAGGGAATGAGAGATGACACTTTGATTGGTTTATTGAACGTTACGCCCATTACTCATTAAGAGAATAGGGACAACCCATTTCAAAAATGCGCCCCGGCGCACGGACCGTTTTTCCGTCGTTAAAATAGCAAAAGTGGATTTGGACACGCCCTGAGTGCACCTGCGCTGTGTGCTTTACACTTTGCGTTTAGATCGTTAAAATAGGGCCCTATATGTTAATATACCAAAGTACTAAATTCTGTTTTGTACCTTTTATAATATAGTGACAGGTGGTACAGAGAAAGCCACATGATGAATTAAAGGTCATCAGATGTAGCTTTTCCGCAAATACTTATATAGAACACATATACTATATACAGTAGAAGGTTCACAGTGGCATACACACAAATACAAAACACCATTCATGGTAACGCACCACACTAAAATAATAAACATTATAAACATTATTGTAATGTAACACTAATTTAACATAATTAAACATTAACCACTTATCACGCAAAGATCACAGGCTGCCCCTGATTAATGTTATTTACATCAGCTGCACACTATACTGTACGTGACATTCTTGTTCAATCCTGGCAAACTGTGTATCATTAGAGGGATTTAGGACTCTAGATTTGATATTTAACCACTGTTTGTGATAAAAATGGTTACAGTGACAGTAATTTCATAATTACAAAGTAATTGATCAGTAGTTATTGATATAGAATAACAAGACACATCCACACTCAATCACGTCTGCTCTGGTTCATTTGCATTCACAGGACGTATGCTGAATGACACAATAGTTCAAGGCATTTAGGCATTTAGTCCAAAAGTGTGCACATTTGGAGAAATATTGCTGTTTTCACGTTTACTTCATATTTTTTTGACCATATCATAATTTCTATTCATTTTCCACTGAATTATGAAAAGCTACAAATAATATATTTATGCCTTATCAAATGACACCAATCTCATCAATCTTAACAATATAAGATGTAAAATAAAACCCTAATATACATAACTGACAACAAAAAAACTAAGAATAAACAGTTATTTTATTTAAAAACCATAAAATGTGATTTTTTTTTCAGAGTAAATTATAAAATGACTTATTATTTTTCACTTTCAAAAACTGTACCTTTCACAGTATTTTAATGTGAAATTACATGAAATGTCCAGTTATACTGTATCTATTACAGTTTTTCCATTGTATATAGTAAGGGAACTCACTGTTACCAACTAACAGGTTTTTTACTGTAGCAATATTTTTTTTACAGTCTTTTATCTTTTAAAATTATATTTTTTATTGATTTTTTTACAGAATTCTTTGCATTGTGATGCAGATGCAACCGGTTAGCCTCTTGACCGAAGTTACATTTAACATAGATGCTTCACTCCTGATTTGTGTAGCATTTCCTTGCAGTGAAATACAGTCAGTCATTCGTGTTGATTTGTGTCAAGGAAAACATCACGTTTGTATTTGGTTGTTTGCCGTGGGGTGACAGGGTTGGCCCTTTGCTGACCCTGCTGAGATGACCAGCTGGTCTTGACACAGCCTAAATAAATGTCAGGCTTAATGATCACGCCTAAAAAAAAGTGCTAACCTGCTCTTTGTGAGCATGTATGTTTGCATGCAACATGTCAGGATGTATTAAGAGGTTTGTGTGTGTCTTTGCATCAGAAAGTAGAAAAGTTTAAATGCTTCTTTTGTTATTAAAGTTTGCCTTAGTTAGTAGTACACAATTGTTTGTGCACTAATAAGTTCCCACACTCAAACAATTCCCAAAACATTTACCCACAAGATCACGAGCAAAGTTGGAGGTTTCTCTTGACCAAAGACATTTTTACTCACACACCACTAACTGTACATGCATCACAGAGAAAACATAATGTGTAATAATTGCTCTGTGTTATTTGACAATGATTTGCCACTATCCCACATGTACCACATTGGCACCATAATGATGCTTGGAGTTGTATTTACCTCTTGATCTCTTGAAGTTTTCTGTTTTTTTATTGTCTTTACATGCACAAGATTATTCAGATATTGATTAGAATTTGGCCTCATTGCTATTTTATATAAACACTATATAAATAAACAAAATAGCCTGACTTTCATAACCAAATTAAGCCAATATTCCTGTTTCTGGATATTGGGTATATGCATATGAATTTTGGCTCATATACACACCTTAGTCAGAATATCTACCTTAACTAAATATATATATATATATATATGTGTGTGTGTCCCATGTCCAAACAAGGGTAATTTTGAGTAAGATTAGCTACAGACAATTGTTAAAATGCAAAGCTATTGAAAAAACAATCAAACATTCTTTTAAAATTTCAAAACTTTTCTTCATAGGCTCGAAGGAAAGAAGTGTTCCTGCAGGAACGATATGGGCAGTTCAGTCTGACGGACCCATTCCTCGCCCTGCAGAGGGACTTTGAGTCAGGGACGGGACCAAAGGACCGTAGGCCTGTTAGCGCGAGCCCCATCACCGTGCTGGAAGCTGTTATGGCCCACTGCCGCAAGATGCAGGAGAGGATGTCCGCCCAGCTCTCAGCCGCTGAGAGCAGACAGAAAAGGGTAAGATCTGTCTGATAATTGTGTGTATTCTGTATGTTTAACAGGGCAAGACTACAGGAAGGATTGTGTTTGTGAATTATTCCAAGAGTATTTACATATTCTATCTGAAACAAGTCATCCTTTTCTGTAGGATTATGTTGACGTGATTAAGTTTGTTGTCAGCGGTTTGCTGAGGTGTTCCTAGTTATTCTCGGAATATACTTTAGTATGCAATGTGTGCACCTGTGTGTGTCTTTTTAAGGGGGGGGTGTCTACATCATCTATGCTGATACTGTTCTGGCACAATTGATGAAAAAATCCTCTTTTTCTAACCTCCATGAAAGCATAGTACATGTCATAAAAGAAGAGTAAGAAAGAGAGCTCTAGACAAGGCGAGCAATAATGGTATCTCGGAAGAAGAGGAGGAGGTGTCAGAGAAGGAGAGAAATGGATGCTAAGCTCTAAAACACTCTGCCAAACACATCCGTAAATCTATATCTCACTATTTGAGATAGTGCTACAAAGAATACAAGCTACATGGTATCAATGCAGGCCTTGAACTTTAAAAACACACACACAGGTGTGCTTCTTCCAAGTGACCCCTGACCCTTCACTGTACACCACTCCTGCAGACAAGATATCAGCTGTGTTCACCATCTCAGTGGCTTCAGTTTTATTTTAGGATAAGCCTATTATGTATTATAAGATACAGTTTATATATAGGTACATAGCATGCATATTTACATGTTACAGTGACAGAGTGAACTGAGCTCCCTGTTCCAATAATAAACACTTGTGCTTGGTTGTTATGGTGACAGTTCTCTTATTGCATTGGTACTGTAGTTAAATGCAACAGCTCATATGGTATAAACATAGTCTTTTATCACAGTGATTTCTGTCTGATTCTGTCTGGCCACTGTGCTTAAGTGTTTTCTTTTGTTATCTCATTATTTCTGGAAGTGTTCATTTATTCATAGGCTAAGCAGCGTAAATCTGCAAATAAAGCTTATACTCCTATATCTGTAACTTGTAGTGTCAAATTTTTTTTTTTGCATGTATTGTATTGCTCAGCAGTTGATGGTAGTATGCTCAGAAGTTGATGTTAGTAGTGTGACCCCTTTTTGACATTCAATTCCCTGTTGATTATCATATTAAAAGCAACTGATACCTCAAAGGTCAAACTGCTATCACACATGAGTGAAGTGTTCAGCTCAGTCAGTAACTTTACATGAGTACAGATCCCTTAACATACTTTACAAAGGTACAACTAAGAGTTGCACACAAAATAGATTTGGGGTAATTTTTTTTAATTGTCTGGCTCAGAAAACATGAAGAAAAACACTGATATATTCATGAAAAAGCTTAATTGGTGGAGCTTGGACATAAACAGATGATTATGTAAGGTTAACTTAAGGGTAACTTCTGATTTGAGGATGTTTCTCCAAGTTTAATTGTGCTTGATTTTAAAGTAATTTTCAAGGCATGTTTACAAAGTTTTGTCCGAAAGACTGATTTATCTTTAATTGTTTAATAATTAGTGTCTTGCTTTATGTGTCTGTTATCTGCTCTCTGTGATTCTCACATTTGCCCTGCTGCTGCTGTCTAGCTTGAAATGGAGAAACTGCAGCTGCAGAGCCTGGAGCAGGAACACAGGAAGCTGTCGGCTCAGCTGAAGGATGAGCGAGAGAAAAACAAACACGTGGTGATGTCACTGGTGCATGAATGCAAGCAGCTAGCCGCTCGTGTAGTTGAAGAGAACCAGCGTTTTGAGGAGCTCTCATCCCGCACTGAGCAGGACGGCCGTTCTGTGGGACGACTGGAGGAAGAACTGGCATCTGAGCGACGTCGTAGCCAACAGATGGAAGCGGAGATGGAGAAACAGCTGGCTGAGTTTGACACAGAGCGAGAGCAGCTACGTGCCAGGCTTAGCCGCGAGGAGACGCGTGCTGCAGAGCTGCGGGCTGAAAGTGAGAATCTCCGCCAGCAGGTGGAGCAGCTAAGAACTGAGCGATGCAAAGATGCCCCACCACTGCCTTCTGTCACCCCAGCATCTGCCCCAGTTAAACCCAAGACTATGACATCCGTGGCTGTGGGCACTGAGGCAACCGTCTACAAGACTGCTTCCTCTCAGACAGATGAAAATGAAGCAGCTAAGAAGGTGCCACTCTCCATCCCAGTCAAGCCTACAAGTTCTACCTATGCTAGCATGAACCTACCTAAGACTTCCAGTGCTGGACGGGGGCTACACCACGGGAGCTCTCAGGCAGAAAATGGAGGAGAGGGCCAGACGCATCCACATGGCTCACATTCACCTGGTGTATCCACTACCTTGCCGACTGGGGTCAGTCCCCGCGTCCAGGCGGCCCGTTACAAATTCCAACCCTCTGCCTCAGAGCAGGACCAAAATGGAACCGCAAACCAGAGTCCCCCTTCCCGCGACCTGTCCCCCACAAATCGAGACAACTTTGCAGCCAAACAGCAGGCTCGCCACACAGTCACACAGGTTCTCTCCCGCTTCACAAGCCCTCCAGCAGGGGGACCCCCTGCAGCCCTTCGGCCTGGTTTGCCACACTCCACATCTGAGGGGGGACCCTTCGCAGGGCGTTTAGGCCACCCCCAGATAGGCCTTAAATCACCGACTGTGGCCCGCATTGACAGGGGTAACCCACCCCCCATCCCACCAAAAAAACCAGGACTGTCCCAGACACCATCCCCTCCACACCCACCAATCAAAGTAGTAGGTGAAGCCAGCAGGTCCCCAGGAACAGGACTGGGGGTGGGCCTTGCCAAATCAACTGCCACCCCTCAGCTTCCTCCAAAGCCCTCCTTAGATTTGGGCAGTACAGTCCCAGCCTTGACTGCGTCACAGGTGGGTGCTTCCTGTACTGGCTGGCCGTGGGGGCAGCAGCCGACAGCAGCATGTGTGGAGTGTCCCCCTGTCACCACCTCCTCCACAGCTACCATTGTCATTAGTCCCTCCATAAACCCACCTAGTCTTCCGTCCCATAGTCCCCAGCACCCGGGCAGCACCCTGGCAGCAGCATCAGGTAAAAGGGTGCACTGTGTTTCACCCTTACTTTCACTGCTTCTCCTTTCTACTCCCCTCCTTTTCCATTCTTGATGTATTCCTCAGTAAGTCTTAGCAGAGGAGGACATAGACTTGGAGTAACCAAGAGAGGAGTATTCATACTCTACTAGGTTTACCTGCCGTTTGAAACACAGTACTTCAACATAACCAAGATAAGAGCATTTTTACGATTCTTGAGGGCAACTATCCATGTCTGGACAGTTTCTTGACCAAAGCAGTCATAGATATGAATAGCTCAGGTTGACCCTCTCTTGATGATGCAGGTCTCTAGGGGTCTTTCCTGTAACCCATTCTGAAGCTGATGCCAGAGGCTGCTCTTTCCCCTTTCCTCCCATTGACCTACAGCATGGTTCTGCCTCTCCTGTGTTCCATCACTAACCATATTCCACAATGTCTTAAACTAACCACACCACCGTGTCCATGCTGCCATCTGTTTCTTTGTTTGACCTACTGTAAAGTAACTTGTGAATGTGGTGTTGATCCCTGCATTTTTAAACGTTTCATTCAATGGTTACATAGACGTTTCTGGACCACTAACCCAATTGTATTTGATTGCACTTGAATATTCATAAATATGTTTCTATGCATTGGTTCTGCACAATAGCAATTACTTCTACATCTAAGATATACCATTGATGTCTTTGTCTGAGAAGTGTAAATTCTTATCTTAGAGCAGAGGTGTCCAATCCTTCTCCTGGAGTGCCAATGTCCTGCAAAGTTTAGCTCCAACACACCTGTCTGAAAGTTCGTAGTTATCCTTAAGCCCCGGGTATACTTCGGCCGTCCGCATTCGTGCACCGTCCGCATTCGTGCACCGTCCGCATGACGTAATTTTCGTCATGCGGAGGGCTCGCAGCCGGCTGCACACCCCGTCCGTGTGCAGCCCAAATTTCAAGACCGCTCAGACAGTTTGCATGCAACAGCGCATGCGCAAGCAGGACAGAAGAGTCCACTAGGTGGCAATACGCACAGTACTGAGCACAATGTGCAGTCGTCGAAGAAGTGTGTGTAAAGAGCGATTCAAAAACAAGACGCATGCCTTCTCCATCTTTTTTGATTCCTGTTCTCTTGGTGTATCTTCTGAACTATGTTGCAATGGTGGATGCACTATTTTTCTTCTCCAATCCTGCCCAGCGAATGTCCCGTTGATGACACGATGTCTGGTAAAAGTACAGAAAAAATATGTACTCTGCATGTGTCGAACTCGGTCATCCGTGCGCATCCTTGGTTTAGCATACTTTGAAAGATGCGCAGATGCGACTGCGTGTGAGACGCGTCCGGGCACAGAAAGTGAAGTATACCCGGGGCTTTAAGACGTAGCTGATTCAGTTGTTTTTGAATACGGTTGGGGCTAAACTCTACAATTTAACCCTCCAAGAGCAGGGTTGGACACCCCTGTCTTAGAATAAATGCTACCCTCCTAAAAGGCCGCTAAGACAAGCAGGAATGTTCTTGCTGATCCGGCTGGTTAGTGTAAATTTGGTGTTAGTCTAGCTGGTTGCTGGTCAACCAGTATGGTCTTTCTTGTAAAGTCTTACCAGTTAATCTAAATTAAGAAGCCTAGTGGAAACACCAGTACAACAACATCCTACACTGGGGACCAACATCAAAGACACAACATATGCTGGTCTTTTCAGCAGGGTAGTTCCAAAAGAGCTTTGACAGAGATGTCAGTTAGCTGGAGTCATGCATTGGTCTGTAAGCCAAATATATGAGACAGCTCGAATTGCAGTTAGATTTTTCCCTTTGGAAACAGTGTCAGAAGCTTTAGAGTTCTCTCATATTTTGAAATACCACCCTGTCTCTGCAGGCCTCTCCATAGCTCTCTGAGAACACCAAAGAAAGACAATTGTAACACCATTGAAGGCAGAGCAAGTATTCCAGCAGAGTCTTTTTCTTTAATGTCACTAGAGACTAATCCACAGGGTAGCTCGGAAAGATGTCGGTAGCTAGCTGTCATCGCTAAATGCTAAAAATTAGCACTTTTCTTCCTCTCTCTGCAGCCACTCAGCCATGGCAGTTCTCTGAGGCTCCTCTGCTCTCTTTGCCGCCCATTTTAACCCAGAAAAGAGCCAATAATCTTATGCTTTCCACTGGACCTCAATGAAACAGCCTATCTCTATCTCTCTCTCTCCCAACTCCCTCCACTAACCAAGATAAACATAGAGAATCCCTAGAGACAAAGCTATTTACAAACATGCTTTAGCATTAGCACTCAGATACTAGACTAGTTACATCCACACTGCAAAATGAGTTATTTCAATTCTGTTTTCACATACAGGTACCAATTTGCCAGTAGTATTTCTGTGCTTTGTGCTTTCAAATTTCATCTGTTTCTCTGCTGTAGTTTCCATATTTCTAACGCTGTCTAATTGACATGTCTCACACAATCAGAACCATGTTTAGAATGTTTCAGTTTGACTGACATAATTTATGATGCGTGACTTTCATTAATGAACCATAAACCGCCTGCTGCCTGATTTGATTTATCCAGTTGAGTTATGTCTTTTATTTGATTTGTTTTTACCCTGACCTAAAAACAGATGAAGTTGACTTGAGCATTTGAAAAATAATCCGATTTGTAGGATAGAGGGTGTGGATTGCAGATACACTCTAGAATAATACATTTCCAATGTTGTGCCAAAATGTGTACGTCACATAAACATTTATCCTTTGTTTTACCCGAATTTGGCTTACTTCTCATTTCTTCTCGAACGCACATTTCGCATGTTCATTTCTCTGTAGGATAATTTGGTTACTGAACTACAAAATACTCACTGCGCCAGTGGCAGTGGCCTTAAATTATTTCTGAATGACAAATGGAGTCGTTCTTCTGGGTAATGTTTTGGTTCAGGTAACACATTTTGACACAACACAAGCACCCTGCCTCACTAGTTACTGCTGTTGCTTGAACCCTCCCAGGCTGGTGTCCCTCCATAGTCCCCTCGCTAACCTGCGGTGACCCCGTCCCCCTGGATGACGGGCAAACCCTTCTCCTTCAAGCTGCTTCCCAGGGAAATGTCACTTTATTGTCTATGCTGCTTAACCAAGATCCACTATTGGATATTCATCATCGTCATCATGAATTAACCTCTGCCTTGATCTCTGCTGCTCTTAATGGACACACAGGTATGTGCTAGTGAGATTAGCATGTGTACAGTATGCATAAAAAATGATTGAATTTTTCTAGCATTTTGCTTTTGTATATATATATATATGTATATAAATGTGTGTGTAAATAATGTGTTTATGTATATTCTATAGACTGCTTAAATCTGCTGCTGACTTCAGGGGCATCTGCTGAAGCTGCCGATGAAACAGGATTTACGCCGCTACATGCCGCTGCTGAAAATGGTCACCATGGGTGGGTCCTCTGTTCTCCTTTGCTTTGCTATTATGGTGTTTTAGCACTTTTTTTTGTGTTTTCAAGAACAGTGACACATTTGCACATCTTATGGCACTGTTATTAAAATCCATATCAGATGATCTGATCACAAGACAGACAACAATTTTTTTTCTGAAATTTTGGATAGTTTTTTTGCTAGGCATGTTTTAAAACCTTTGCTTTGATGCAGTGAATGATTGACTGGTGAGTAGGTGGTACTGTGTCACTGTTGTCCAGGATGCATCCAAGACGGATTAGCGTTTTAAATCAAATGTGATGTAGTCACATGACTACTGCAGCAAGGGGTTTGACTAATCAGGTGACAAAACGTTTTGGACCTCTTTTTCATGTGTTTATAGTGCTGCCTGATTGTGATCAAATCAACCTAATCAAATGGTAGGGTTTCCAATATCTAGACAATTTTTTCTCTATGCAATGATACCAATCTCAGCTGATCTTTCATCGACAGGTGTGTGAAAGCTCTTGTTAAATGTGGAGCTGATTTGGAGAAGGAGTGCTCCCAGGGAAGGACCCCTCTGTACCTGGCCTGTGAACAGGGACATCTGGAGTGTGTGAAAGTCTTGCTAGATGCAGGAGCAGACCGTTCACATGTCACGACTGTGAGTTTTCAGTTCCGCACTGACACCAGTGTCTCTCAAATGTCAATTACATTCTGCGTTCCTAAACACGTTAGGAAATACTGCCCCTCTGTTCATCTCCATGGTTACCTTAACAGTTGAGCGTGGGTATTTTGCTGTCAATGTGTTGCTCAGAATGTAATTACGGTTCCTATTTTAGAAACACTTAATTATGCCCTGAATGTTTTCTCAGTTTGCTCTAATTTACTGGGCTGAAAATATCCCCAAAATATCCTGGGAAATTCTTAAGGTCTAAATTAAGGTGTTTTTATATTTGCTGGTTGGTTCATATTGTGTGTGTTTGTATTTTTTTTATCTGTTTTGTTGTGAGTATGTGTATATCTGTACATAAGTAAGTTTGTGGACTTCTCAAAAAGACCTCTTGCAATTGCACTTAAGTGTTTGTTATTTTCAGGACAACTGCACGGCTCTACACGCTGCAGTCAGTTCAGGTCATGTGGGCCCTCTGAAGCTCCTGCTATACCACCCATCACCTGAACCAGACCTGGGTCTCCCTGCATCTCCTTCAGACTCCAATCAGGAGCTCCAACACCCTGGCATAACCAAGGCCAGTCACATCCTCAACCACAGTAACCAGGATGGCTGGACTGCTGCCCATATTGCTGCATCCAGGGGCTACAAGGTGACATGTTTGAGTTTGATGCTAAGTAGACTGTTTCACACCAGAGTTAGAAGTGGCTGATAACACAGATGGTGCCTCGAATGCTTACATGTCTCATGCTTTGCAGAAATGCCTGGAGGTCTTGTGTAACCACAGTCAACAGGACATGGAGAAGAGGGACAAATGCAATCGCACCATACATGATGTTGCCACAGATGACTGCAAAGATCTACTAGAGAACCTGGGTGAGTATAATTTAAATGATAGAGCTTTGTACAAATGCGATAGTTTGGCACTATGTGATAGTTGGCTTAAGTGACCACAGCCTTAACTTTTACTTTCTGTCCTACTTTAGATTTGTACACAGTGGTTGTACAGGTGCTCATGGGCTCACCGGAGCGTCTTTGCCCTGTGGATCTCCTGGAGGATGGATGCACTGTTGGCAAAGTTACAATTCAGTGCAATACCAGCTGGGAAGAGTTAACAGGAAGCTTGAGTTACCTGCTGACCAATCACCTCCAGCTAATTTGTGGGAGGTGGGAACTGCAGGAAGTTCTAGGTAGAGCGGACACTTTGGGCCTCTCTACTAACAGCATGGCTTCTGTGATTATAGGTAAACACATATACATCTTACAGTAACTAGCTACTTGCCAAAGAAATTTAGATTCATTTGTGCCCATTTAACTTGATTATAACAGGGGTGCCAAATTCTGTTTCAGAGTCATATGTTTCTTCAGAAATCATTCTAACATGCTGATTTGGCAACATTTGAAATATTTCTTATTATTTCTTTTTAAAAAAATGTAACTGACCTCAAATTTTTGAACGGTATTGTACATAATTTATACATCCCCCCCTACATAAAAAAATAGTTTTTATTAGTGAAATCCCCCCCCCCCCCCCCCCCCCCCACACACACATACATATATATATATATATATATACAGTACAGTCCAAAAGTTTGGAACCACTAAGATTTTTAATGTTTTTAAAAGAAGTTTCGTCTGCTCACCAAGGCTACATTTATTTAATTAAAAATACAGTAAAAAACAGTAATATTGTGAAATATTATTACAATTTAAAATAGCTGTTTTCTATTTGAATATTTTTCACAAAGTAATTTATTCCTGTGATGGCAAAGCTGAATTTTCAGCATCATTA
Source organism: Megalobrama amblycephala (assembly GCF_018812025.1). Taxonomy (NCBI): domain Eukaryota; kingdom Metazoa; phylum Chordata; class Actinopteri; order Cypriniformes; family Xenocyprididae; genus Megalobrama; species Megalobrama amblycephala. The sequence goes on along the minus strand of NC_063062.1, from coordinate 13,016,299 downwards.
CTCCAGTCTTCAGTGTCACATGATCCTTCAGAAATCATTCTAATATGCTGATCTGCTGCTCAAGAAACATTTAATGTGTACAATTGTACAAAATATTTGTGTCCAATTTTTTTTTCAGGATTATTTGATGAATAGAAAGTTCAAAAGAACAGTGTTTATCTGAAATCTAATCTTTTGTAACATTATAAATGTCTTTACTGCCACTTTTGATTGATTTAATGCATCCTTGCTGAATAAAAGTATTCATTTCTTTAATTTCTTTTCAAAAAAATAAAAATAAAAATTCTTACTGACCCCAAACTTTTGAACGGTAGTGTATAATGCTACAGAAGCTTTGTATTTCAGATAAATGCTGTTCTTTTGAACTTTCTATTCATCAAGGAATCCTGAAAAAAAAAAGTACACAACTGTTTTCAACATTGAAAATAATCATAAATGTTTATTGAGCAGCAAATCAGCATATTAGAATGATTTCTGAAGGATCATGTGACACTGAAGACTGGAGTAACGATGCTGAAAATTCAGCTTTGCATCACAGGAATAAATTACTTTGTCAAATATATTTAAATAGTACACAGTTATTTTAAATTGTAATAATATTTCACAATATTACTGTTTTTTACTGTATTTTTAATTAAATAAATGTAGCCTTGGTGAGCAGACGAAACTTCTTTTAAAAACATTAAAAATCTTAGTGGTTCCAAACTTTTGGACTGTACTGTATGTATTTTATGCAAAGTATAATTTTTTGTTTTACTTATTTTTTTTATTATTTTTTTTTACCCCTTCACTGAAATGTTTGAATGCACAGTGCAGAAGCAGCCATGATCGTTTCACGATTGCTTTGAAATGCAACCTGTAGCGTAGAGACACGTTTGCGATGGCTATTCTCGGATGACCCCAGGCTTCTGAACAGCTGCTGCGCTTCCTGAATTGCCCTTGGTTACTGTTCAAGTTTTAATTTCCCCACCTCAGCGATTTTAAACTCTTGTTGTCATAGATGCAAGAAAAAAGAGACGGCCAAAGAGCCCAATATGTGTTATATATATCAAATATATCTGTCACTAGTATGATTTGCGATATAAAACCTCTGAATATAGAACTTAACACCACACACACATTCACACAAATGTGCTATTATTTACTTGTGTACCCTCTATTCTGACACTAGCTCTAGTGAGCATGAATTTAATGTGGCTTTTTTCTTGGGTGTTGTCCAACATCTCACTGGGCCAAGTAGGGAAGGACGTGGGTCAGGGGTCTAACTCCGCTTGGCTCGACCCAAGGGTTGTCATGCAGGGCTGCTGAAAATAAACTAGCCTTCTCCAAGTTCTCACCTATCTCTTTTACACCCCTCTGGCCTTCTCCCTGTCTCTTTTGCACTCTTTCTCTCACCACTTCTTTTTTTTTTTTGTTTACACTCAACTCCTCCCTTAAGACAAGATGTTTCCAAACACCAAGAGCAGATGTCAGAATGAAGGGATTTGGCCTACCGAGAGCAACTTGATGACTATATACTATTCCAAACAGAAAACATGAGGGGACTGACAGACAGAAAAGAGAGACAGGAGGATAAAAGCACATGTATCATGCCTCTCAAGTTTGAAAAACAGTAGATGAAAACTGCTCCCATGTCAGTAAAGATTACACATCCGTGTCTTTCACCATAAGCGGATACATACATCTAGAAAATCTATCCCTATTTCCTAAATGAATTTTCTTGTTCAGGTGATGCTGTCTGGCTGCCGGGGCAGGAACTGGCCCAGTCTCCTTGGGATCTCATTCGGAAACGCCTTAGTCAACGTATTACCATACATCTTAAAGGTGAGCTTTGCAGTCGTTTCATTTAGTCTCTTTAAAAATAAGGCCTGTTTCGCACCTCCATATTAAATTTGGCACCCATATTAACAGGTTACACTGAAAATTCAGCTATGCCATCACAAGAATAAATAACATTTTAAAAATATTAATAAATATAAAATAGTTATTTAAAAAATAATTATTAAAATTATTAAATAAATAAAAAATAATTTTAAATCGTACTGACCCCAAACATTTGAACGGTATTGTATTACATGCATTACATTCAACTTAGATTAAAAATATTGTTCATAGTTCATATGTATGCAATAACTAATGTCAACAAATTGAACCTCAATGTGAAGTGTTGCCACATATTTGATAAAATTATCAGATTGTGTTTAAGAGATTCTTTTGGTAAGGCAGAAAGATATACTTTGCCTATGATAGAAAGAATCAGCAGATCTCTTGGGTTTCCACACTTTAATGAATAGCCATGCTGTGCTCCCTGTCATCACATGACCATGATATTTAGCTGGGCTCCAGAATATTCCATCTCATGCAACGGCACATAAAAACAACTCATTGAAGCCCTCGCTCAAATCCGTTTCACACAGATCTCCTGGTCTCCCATGTCCTTTGTGTGTTGTGCTCTTTGATATACCGTGTGGGTTTGATTTATGTCTCATGGCTGCTATAATTTTGCTTTCTGTCAGGCCTGTCAGAGTGCACTCTGGATGAGATGACGTACGACTCCCTGATCCCTCTACAGCTGCTGCAGAACTATGTCCGCCTGGTACGCTGACTCACTCTCCGTGTCAAAGAGAGTTTTTTAGCGTGTCTGAGTTAAACTGGATGATCTTTAAAGTTTGGATGAAGAGTACTGAGAGGGAATAAAGTCCCTATAATACCTTGGGACCAAAACAAAATTCTTTGAGTCTCCACCACCAGTTCGGCACCTTGTGGCAACAGATACTATTTGTGTTTTAAATGTTGTAATGGAAGATACATGGAGTGTAATAAGCAGTAACTTAAGACAACAAAACACCCTCCAAGACCCACTTGAGTTATCAAGCCTGCACTAAGGCATTCATAAATAAAATATTTGTAATGGATGATAAAATGAAGCTGGTCTAGATGAATAATACATGTGCTGTTGTTCATGATATTTACCAGTGTTGATAAACTCAATTGTGTTTTTGTTCGTGGTCAGGTGGAACAGTACCATAATGTCATCTTCCATGGTCTGGAGGGCAGCTTTCAGGAGTACATCGCCAACCAGATCTCTCATTATATCAAGGTAATTATTATCAATTGTTTTAAAGGTGCCCTAGAATTAAAAATTGAATTTATCTTGGCATAGTTAAATAACAAGAGTTCAGTACATGGAAATGACATACATCGAGTTTCAAACTCTATTGTTTCCTCCTTCTTGTGTAAATCTCATTTGTTTAAAAGACCTCCGAAGAACAGGCGAATCTCAACATTACACCGACTGTTACGTAACAGTCGGGATCATTAATATGTACGCCCCCAATATTTGCATATGCCAGCCCATGTTCAAGCCATTAGACAAGGGCAAAATGTCTGGATGTGCACAGCTGAATCATCAGACTAGGTAAGCAAGCAAGGACAACAGCGAAAAATGGCAGATGGAGCAATAATAACTGATATGATCCATGATAACATGATATTTTTAGTGATATTTGTAAATTGTCTTTCTAAATGTTTCATTAGCATGTTGCTAATGTACTGTTAAATGTGGTTAAAGTTACCATCGTTTATTACTGTATTCACAGAGACAAGAGCTGTCGTTAATTTCATTATTAAACACTTGCAGTCTGTATAATTCATAAACACAACTTCATTCTTTATAAATCTCTCCAACAGTGTAGCATTAGCCGTTAGCCACGGAGCACAGCCTCAAATTCATTCAGAATCAAATGTAAACATCCAAATAAATACCATACTCACATAATCCGATGTACTTTGTTTATGCAATGATAGAGTCGAGAGCTCGGGAGGGGGCGGAGAGCGCAAGCAATTAAAGGGGCCGCAGCCTGAATCGGTGCATAGTTAATGATGCCCCAAAATAGGCAGTTAAAGAAATTAATTAAAAAACATCTATGGGGTATTTTGAGCTGCAACTTCACAGACACATTCAGGGTACACCTTAAACTTATATTACATCTGGTAAAAAAACGTTCGATGGCACCTTTAAATATTCATATTTTACATTTCATCCAAACAGTTTCAGAAACTAACAAGTAAATGCATTTTTGTTCATTTAAACATTTTTATTTTGAACATTTAAGCACTGATTATATGAGGAGGCCTAAATCCAATAAGGATATTCATAAAAAAGACCATTGATAAATTTATAAAATGTATTCAAATACATACACTACATTAAATTCATAGAACTTGACTTGTAAAAACATTTTCTATTCATCAAAGAATCCTGAAAAAAAAAATACGGTTTCCACAAAAATATGAAGCAGCAAAAGTGTTTTCAACATTGATAATAATGAGAAATGTTTCTTGAGCACCAAATTATCATATTAGAATGTGACACTGGAAATATTTCACAATATTACTGTTTTTACTGTGTTTCTGATCAAAAAAATGCATAAGACTTCTTTCAAAAACAACATAAAATCATACCAACCCCAAACTTTTAAACAGTAGTATGTAAGAAATGGCAAAACAGAGTACAATCCTAAATCTACAATCTTATTTCCATAATGTATCATATTTCTGAGTGAAAATCATGTTAAAAATGTAGGATGGGCAGGAAAGTGTATTAACAAAGTAAATGTTGACTTAAGTGTGTCACATATTTATAAACATCAAGTAAAAGTTTAACATGAGGTTTAAGTATAACTCTGAAAAATCTCAGAATCTCAGTTTGTCTCATGTATTGTGGACATCCATCTGTATTAGTCATGATGTTTATGATGCACCTGTTGTGTGTTTGTGTGTGTTCGCAGCACAGACAGGAGGCCCAGGGGATTGGCTGTGATGTCGTCAGGGTGGAGATAGATGAGAGTCTATCAAAAGAGCACCTGCTGGAGATCTTCATCAACTGTGGTAAGAGCCTCTTCCATCAAGCAGCGCTGTATCGAGGAGTCACACATATCTCAGGTGATGATGTAGGCAAAGGAGCAGAGGAAGAAGATATCAGACCCCTAGAAACAAGATCAATGAACAAGAATCTTGAGTTTCCATGAAGTTTGTTCTGTGTTGAATCTGAATTGCTGTTGAGTTATTATTGTACAACACTGTCTATGATGGTTTTTGGCCTGTACCTTGTAAAAATCTTTTTTTTTTAAGTACAAATCTAGGGCCCTGTTTACACCTGGAATTAAGATGCGTTTTGGTTTATCAGATCACAAGTAGACAAGGGAGACACATTCCTGAACAGAATAATTAAACAGAATTACACTACAGATGCTGTTGATCGAGGAGTTTAACTTGTATTGAACACAGAATTTTTCTTTGAATAATTACATCTTTGAATTTAGTGTCTGGTATTGATCGATTTGTGTTGTGTATCAGGGTTCCTGGTGTCTTTGCATGAAGGCAGCACTGGGCGTTGTGTTGTGGTGGTTCTTGAGGGTCTGGAGAGAGCCCACTCTCTCAGCCACATCCTGGGAGACCTGTGCGAAGCCCTGGAGAACCGAGGATCTGTCTATTCCCTCTCCCTCAACCATGGTGAGATGCATTCATACAGATATAGCAGAGCTGGAACAGTCAATGCACCTGAAATAGCAACTCTTTTCTCCTCATGTTGATGGGCAGGTCACAATGGGCTTTACTATTTCCGTGAAGGGAGTTTTTTGATTGGCACTCTGGCTAAGCCTCGCCTGCAGGGTGCTGAGCTACGATTACAGCAGCACTTCCGCTGGGTTCAGCTACGCTGGGACATCGAGCCCCTCAATGGCATGCTGGGACGTCATCTCCGCAGAAAACTCCTCCACAAGGTCAGCCCTGCTCATCTAATAAGCTGCAGGGAAGACCACCAGAATAGCCATTCAGCTCTAAATTTAGTCAAGATTGTTTGGTTCAGTGGTTCTCAACTGGTTTTGCAATGGGACTCACAGTTCCCCATGGTCATCATGCCGCAAACCAAATTTTTAAGAATTTGAACCAAGCTAATTTATTTTATTAATTTGCTCTTTATATATAGTGAAGAGATATATAGCGCATGCCTCCACATTTGCAAGTGCAATGAAAGCGTGTGCGCTGTGAGCACAGTATAATGTTTGACAGAACAGGAAGGTGAGAGACTTTTCATTTCATTATGAAAATAACGTTTGAATAATGACACTGACATTTAGCCTGACAACACCTCATCTGACAGCAGATACTGAATTAGAACAACATGTTTTTTCAGGCACTGCGTTTGCCTTCGCAAACATCTTTCAAAATAAAAATCTTGCATCAGAAAAACATTTACAATTAAATTTTGTAGTTGTTGTTTTTGTTTCTTTTTGACTACATAATCTGCGACCCTTTTAAAACGGTCTTGTGACCCACTGGTTGAGAAACACTGGTTTAGCATATTAAGTATATGTATTTTTGGAGCACATAAAGAGTTGTTTTTGTTGTTGTTGCAGTTACAATGGAGACTTTTAAGCATAAAATGTTTTTTTTTGAGTGAACTATCCCCTTAACTTAGTTTGTCTGTTTCTGCAGACTCAGGGCCAGTGCTGGACATCTGATGATCCCGTACACAAAGCTCTTTCTTGGGTGTGCTCAGTGTGGCACCAGCTTAATGCCTGTCTGTCACGTCTAGGGACCTCAGAGGCCTTGTTGGGACCTTATATCTTCCTGTCCTGCCCTGTGAATCCAGAACAGACCCAGGCCATTCCAAAGTAGGTCAACTTAATGTTGTCACGATACTGGAATTAAGACAATTGTAATACAACTGCCCTGTAAAATAAAATATTTCAAAACAAGTAAATAAAGCACAGCTCGTATAGTGTATCTATACTGCAGAAAATTATTTTTAAACATGCAGTTTCAAATATTCAGAAGCAATATATATCAAATTAATATTTTTCACAACACTAGGTCAATTGAAATGAAATTGCATTTTTTGTGTTCAAATTGGTCCATGTGTCTTTGTGTTCAGGTGGTTAGTGAGGCTTTGGAATGCAGTGATAGTTCCACGGGTCGAGGACGCTGTTATATCTAGAGTAACAGCCAAGCGTTCTCCTTCCCAACGACGGTCTCCCAACAGCAAAGGTCTGAGTCCAGGTCAGAGAGCGGTTGTCAAAGCAGCTCTCAATATCCTTCTGAATAAGGCTGTGCTGCAAGGCTGCCCACTGTCCAGACCAGGTACAGCACCATGAATTGTTTGGGAACAAACAACTAAAAGATGCAACAAATATAACTACATTTATCAGTAGCCTGACAGTAGCTCAGTTGATTTTACAATAATGCAGCTATTTCATTACTGAGATAATTTTCCAAGCCACATTCAAAGTAACTTCACTAACACTGACCATCAGCCATTAAAGGGGCTATATGTAAGAATTTTCATGCATTAATCTCTTATTTATTGCCAATGTGTGAATAGCTTGTAACGAAACTTGTAGCGGTGTTAGGCCGTGTGTCCACCAGAGCGTTTTTTCCAGCTGCCTGCGTACTTTTTCAATTGTTTTCAATGGGAGCGCCGCGTTTTTTAAACGCCAAGAGCGTAACGAGGCGCTGACAACTTTTTCACGCTCAAGCGCCGACAGCTCGGCGTTTTTTACCGGTCGCCTCGAGTTGAAGAATGTTCAACTTTGAGTAAAACGCTGCGCTCATCACTGTCACTTTTTAGCCAGCCGTCCAATCAGAGTGGAGGAGGGGCGGGACAAATACAACTCCGACCAACTGTCACACTCTTGCTGTACAGCGACATCAACAAACAGAAACAAAATGGATGAGAAATTAATATTGCTGGTCTCCAAACATACATAGCAAGTAATTCCACATTGTGTGAACATTTTTAGTCTGAAACAAATTACCTGCAAAATAAGTTATAAGTAACAGTGACGCGGATATTCCGTATCATAGCAACAAAGCGTCTCAACGGAAAAAAACGCTGCGCTGCAGAAGCGCTCACAGATAGGCGTTTTAAGCAGAGCGCCTAACGTTTTCAGCTGGCTAAAAACGCTTTGGTGGACACGGCCTTACTAATAACAAGGGTTATTTTTCTGTCTGTGTGGTTAGAGATTGACAGGCTTTTACCAGAGTTCCAGGGAGGATGTTTTCCTCTTTCCACCATTGGCTCCGCCTACAGGAAAGGTGGCCGAAAAGGACGCGATAATGGCGCTTGGAGACGAGCCAATACCAGCCCACGGAAGAAAGGAAGCCCCGCCTCTGGGAGGAGCTCTAGCTGCTCCTTAAGAGAAGGTGAGGTGTAACTGATGGCTTTGATTTTGCAGTAAATGCACCTCAGCTACAGTAACAATCTGCTTTTGCCATTTTGTTTCTATTAAATAACCCATATTCTTTTATTTTTATAATATAGGATCTCTGGCCAATTCAAGCACTCACTCAATGACAAATGTCAATCATGCAAGGTTGGTTTTCTATGTGTGTGCGCGTTTGTGTTTGTACTACCAGCAGATGGCAGTGTGACTCAATGATTATGTGTGTATGTTCCTGCAGACTCAGTGACGGAGTTGCTGTGGGTCTGTCCTTCTGCTCTGATGATGAGACGGATCTCATCAGAGAACTCCAGACCATGTGCTTTAGCAAATCGGAGCCAGACATAAGTAAGGTAATAGACATTAATATGCACTGTTCAAAAGTTTGGGGTCGGTAAGATTTTTAACATTTTTTGAAGTCTCTCATTCTCACCAAGGCAGAATTTATTTGATCAAAAGTAAAGTAAATAAAGTGAAATATTATTACAAGTTAAGATAATTTTTTTCTATTTTAATATATTTTAATATAATTTATTCCTGTGATGGGAAAGTTACATTTTCAGCAGCCATTACTCCAGTCATCAGTGTCACATGATCCTTCAGAAATTATTCTAATATGCTGATTTGGTGCTCAAGAAACATTTCTTATTGTTGAAAACAGTTGTTCTGCTTAATATTTTTGTTGAAACAGGATTCTTTGATGAGTAGAAAGATACTCAGTTCACTTGCATTTAAATGGTCCATTTACATATTGACAATAAAGTGAGTGGAAAAAAATCCAACTGACTTGCATTAAAGGAGGAACTGAAGCCATATATGGGGACCAGTGTATCATATACTTTTGGGCCAGCAAGAAACGACCCAGAACACTGTAGCAACTACACATAGCGACATCCGCAACACCCAGCTGTAGCATTGTGGTTGTGAATTTTGCATTTTGCTCACATTCCTTCAGAAAATCTAAAAATATAGTTTGTTACTATTGGTATTTATTTGTTCATTTTACATACACATTACAAAGCAGTGGTTTAAGTTTTAGTCTGTGTCAACTACAAAAAAAAATAAAAAATCAGCTTGTGCTTCTCTCAGAGACTTTCTGTACAAGCTACTGGCACTGTAAAGCACATGACCTTGCAGTTTCTAGGAATTGACAAGCTGTGTTTATTTCCTCTTTTACCTGGTACAGATTGCTCTCTTCAAAGAGGACTTCATCATGCTTCCAGACTCCAGTCCGCCCACTCCTCAGAGGAGTGACGGTGAGGTCACGCAGCCCCAAACACTCCCTGTTACAACAGAGAGTGCCGTGGATATGACCCATCCTCCACCACAGAAGGCAAGCTTTGATAAAACACCATGACTGTGTTCCAAAGCCTACTGAGACACCTACATAGGTTGCGTAGCGTCCTTCTAAGGCATCATCCTAACGGTCACAGAACATTATAAATAACCAGTTTGGACATTCTACGTATAATGCGCAGATAAGGGCTTTTTACACTGCGCTTAAAGGGATAGTTCGCCCAAAAATGAAAATAATGTCATTAATTACTCACCCACATGTCGTTCTACACCCATAAGACCTTCGTTCATCTTCGGAACACAAATGAAGATATTTTGATTAAATCCGATGGCTCAGTGAGCAGACAGCAACACTAATGAAAATCTCAAGATCCATAAAGGTACTAAAAGCATATTTAAAACAGATCATTTGAGTTCAGTGGTTCAACCTTAATATTATAAAGCGACGAGAATACTTTTTGTGCGCCAAAAAACCCCCAAAATAACGACTTTTCAACAATATAGTGATGGGCCGAATTTCAAAGCACTGCTTCAGAGCTTTACAAATCGAATCAGTGATTCGGAGCATCCAAAGTCACGTGATTTCAGCAGTTTAGCCGCTTGATAGGAGATCCGAATCACTGATTCGATTTGTAAAGCTCCAAAGCAGTGTTTTGAAATTGGCCCATCACTATATTGTTGAAAAGTCGTCATTTTGGTTTTTTTGGCGCACAAAAAGTATTCTCGTCGCTTTATAATATGAAGGTAGAACCACTAAACTCACATAAACTGTTTTAAATATGTTTTTAGTACCTTTATAGATCTTGAGAGAGGAAGTACCATTGCTGTGAATGCAGGCCTCACTGAGTCCATCGGATTTAATCAAAATGTCTTCATTTGTGTTCCAAAAATGAATGAAGGTCTTACGGGTGTAGAACGACATGAGGGTGAGCAATAAATGACATTATTTTCATTTTTGGGTGAACTAACCCTTTAAAGAAAAATGTCCCCTCAGGCTATCCAAGATGTAGGTGAATTTTTTTTCTTCAGTCCAACAGTAAAGAAGATTTGGACCCACTTTATATTAAGTGGCCTTAACTACTATGTACTTACATTTTAATTAATCATTTGATACAATGCACTTATTGTGTACATACATGTTTTTACATTGTACTTATATTTTAAAAACACCTGCATGTAATTACATCTGTAATTAATTTCTGTAATTACATTCATAATTACACTGTTGACCCATCCCTTAACCCTTACCCCTACCCTTAAACCTACCCATACCACCACAGCTTTCCCTAACCTTACCCGTATCTACCTCAATATCAGCAAAAGTGTTTTGCAATTCAATATGAACCCAATAAGTACATTGTACTTATTTTTTGTTGTAAGTACATAGTAGTTAAGGCCACTTAATATAAAGTGGGACCGAAGATTTTAATGGAAATAATGGAAGTCAATGGGTGCCGTCACTTTGAGATTCAAAAAAATAATATGCAGACAAAACAAAATGAATACCCACGGCTCCTGACGATACATTGAGGTCTTAAGAAGCGAAACGATCGGAATATGCAAAAAAACTGAACATTATTTACAACAATTTTACTTGTAATCCGCAGCCTTGGCAAACGGTCCTCAGCGCATTCACGACTGTCTGAAACGCGTGCTTCCTGTCGCATAATCACGTATGCGCGGGAACAAACTCAAACATTAGCTGACGCTGTTTGTTTACAACAGAGAGTTTGTTTACAACAGAGAGTTTGTTTACACCGCTTCTTAAGACCTCAATGTATCTCAGGAGCCGCGGGTATTAATTTTGTCGTTGTTTTTTTATCTCGAAGTGACAGCACCCATTGACTTCCATTATAAGAATCACAGAGGACCACGGTTTCAGCTAAAAATCTTCTTTACTGTTCTACTGAAGAAAAAAATTCACCTACATCTTGGAACTGCTCAATTCATATGGATTAGTATTACGATCTCTTTATTAAAGTGGTAGTTGCGTGGACTGTCAGTGGAGGGACAGAAAGCTCTCAGATTTCATTTAAAGGTGCCCAAGAATGCTTTTTCACAAGATGTAATATAAGTCTAAAGTGTCCCCTGAATGTGTCTGTGAAGTTTCAGCTCAAAATACCCCATAGATTTTTTTAACTGCCTATTTTGGGGCATCATTAACTATGCACTGATTTTTTCAGCGCGCTGCCCCTTTAATTCGCGTGCTCCCTGCCACACGAGCTCTCGATTATATTACAGCACATTTACAAAGTTCACACAGCTAATATAACCCTCAAATGGATCTTTACAATATGTTCGTCATGCATGCTGTATCCATGCTTCGAATTATGTGAGTAAAGTATTTATTTTGATGTTTATATTTGATTCTCTATGAGTTTGAGGCTGTGCTCCGTGGCTAACGGCTAATGCTACACTGTTGGAGAGATTTATAAAGAATGAAGTTGTGTTTATGAATTATACAGACTGCAAGTGTTTAAAAATGAAAATAGCGACGGCTCTCTTGTCTCCGTGAATTCAGTAAGAAACGATGGTAACTTTAACCACATTTAACAGTACATTAGCAACATGCTAACGAAACATTTAGAAAGACAATTTACAAATATCGCTAAAAATATCATGATATCATGGATCATGTCAGTTATTATTGCTCCATCTGCCATTTTTCTCTGTTGTTATTTCTTGCTTACCTAGTCTGATGATTCACCTGTGCAGATCCAGACGTTACTGTCTAATGCCTTTCATAATGTTGGGAACATAGGCTGGCATATGCAAATATTGGGGCGTACACCCCGACTGTTACGTAACAGTCGGTGTTATGTTGAGATTCGCCTGTTCTTCGGAGGTCTTTTAAACAAATGAGATTTACATAAGAAAGAGAAAGCAATGGAGTTTGAAACTCAATGTATGTCTTTTCCATGTACTGAACTCTTGTTATTTAACCATGCCGAGGTAAATTCAAATTTTGAATCTAGGGCACCTTTAAAATAACTTCATTTGTGTTTTTCGAAGATGAACGAAAGTCGTCTTATGGGTTTGGAACGAAATGAGGGCGAGTGAATGATGACAGAATTTTCACTTTTGGGTGAACTAACCATTTAACAAAGACTTTTTTAAAAATCCTTATGGGAAAAATACTTCTGGATCCAAGGCCGCTGAAAAAGTGGAGTTAGTATGTTGTTAAGCTAAAAGTGTGATGCTATAATAAACACAAAAATGTAGCACACTCAAAACCAATTGTTTTTTTTAATACAGTTATTTTTTTAAACACTTATACCACATTTTGTCTCAATGTTGCCTCTGTAGGTCGCTTGCTAGTTTTTGGAACCCAAAACATTTACATTCTCCCTTTTATTTTTGTTCAAATATGTTTTTTTTTCTTTGTCTGTGAAAAGACTGACGGCGGTCACTCTTCTCCTCGGCGAGTGACGAGGCCCAGGTCACATCTGCCCGTCCCCAGCAGCAGAGGGTCTCAGCAGGTGAACACCACCAGCGGCAGCAGCAGCAACCCTAGCAGAGCCTCCACGAGCAGCAGAGCAAGGCAGCTCCCGCCCCACAACAACACAAACAACTTCTCACAAGGCCAGATCTGGTTCCTGGACCCCAACTGTAATGAAAACTACAGTAACCATGGATAGACACCTCCCACTGCCCTCCCTTTGCCCTCAGTCTGTTATTGCCCACTATTTTGTGAAGTTAGGTTACTGGCAGCATTTTAGTATTTGTACATGTTGTCCATACTTGTTACAATATATTACATTGTGTACTTTGGGACCATAGTTTTAATATATTCAACTGTTTAAGTAAAGAACTTTGAGGGAGGAAAAGAGTAAGATAAACTAACAGGAGAAAGACTGCTTGAACACTTTAAAGTTTGCCTTTTAGGTCAAATGTTTTGGATCAAAGTAAGAGCTGGTAGTCTTTTTGCTCTTTAGTATTTTCAATCAATCGTGTTTTATGTTTAAATAAGTGAAAGGTGAGTTTTTAAAACTGTTGAAATCAGGGTTTTACCAAATATGTGTAAATAATAACTGGGAACTTAAATGTTGTATAGATTAGTGTGTGTGTGCGTGTGTGTGTGCGTGCGTGCGTACGTGTGTGTGTGATATAGCGCTTGTACTGTACATTGGAGGACTTTTGAAGGGAATATGAGACCTGTATATATTGTTTGTAATATTAAATTTTGGTTCATATTTTTTCACACGTTTCCAAACAAACTGAATGTGGCAATAAGTACCGCCATTGCGAACACAGATTTTTTTTTTTTCTTTAAGCCATAATTAGTATTTTCAATTACTCTCATGCGTGCTCAGTGACTGGCTTGAACTTTGACCCCTACTTGTGTGAAACTCACCTATGAAATTGGAAGCGGTGCGCATTAACTTTCATTTGTCTTCTGTATTGAACATTTAGGATAAACAAGTATTCTTTTAGAGTCAGTATTGTTCATATGTACAGAAGAGATTATAGTCGACCTCTGATGTTTAACTGTATTATAGTTGTCGGATGAGGTTCAGAGAAATTCTCCTGTTTCCTCCAAGCACAACAATTAAAAATGCACTATCCTAGACAACAGCTCTTGTGTTTTCTTTCTCCACACAGCTAATGCTAACATTGTGTATGTTTAAAACCAAGTCATTCCGCAGGAATCATTTGCAGATTGTTTTGTCACTCTAAACTATGCAAAACCTGGTGACGCCTCTGTGCACACGCAATACTCTAATCAAACAATGGTAAAAGAAGAGTTCGTCCAATCATAGCGCTTGGTTCATTCCCCTAATACCAAGCGGGGATGATTGACAAATACGTAAGGCCTATCATTAAAAAGAGACTGCAAATTGACAACAACTCAAAATCCCGCTTGATCCCCCTTCCACTCCCACCGTCTGACTGATTCCTTAAACAAGGACAGTACAGTAGTACAGCTACTTCTAACTCTAACTTCTAAAGTGCACAAAAACAAAACAAAAATAATGACTTTATTCAACAATTTCTTCTCTTCTCTGTCAGTCTCTTATGCTTTTCAAGTTGTAATAGCATTAAGAGAATGTTAGAGGAACGTTGAAATAACGTTAGAGGAATGTTAAAATAATAATAATAATAATAATAATAAAAAGAATAACATTCTACAAACCAAAAACTAATGTTCTGTTTCTGTTAAGAAAATCTCCCTGGCTAGCCAAAAACGAACCTTAAAAAAGAACGTTCTAGGAACCAAAAACTAACATTCTGGGAATGTTCTGGGAAGCAAAAATTGTTAGCTGGGCCCCAACATGCATAGAACATTCCCCCAACTTTAGTATTTGGTTCTTTTTAGGTTTTATTTTTTTGCAGCCATAAAATAATGTTCCCAGATATTGGAGCAAAAAGGTTAGGGAACATTCTGGGAGTAACGTTAGGGGCATGTTAGAATAACATTACAGAAACGTTAAAATATCATTAGAATGAACGTTAAGATAATTTTATAATAATGTTAGGAGAACGTTAGAATAATGTTATAGGAACATTAGAATAACGTTACAGGAACGTTATAATAACGTTAGGGGAATGTTAGAATAACGTTCTACAAACCAAAAACTAACATTCTATTTCCGTTGAGAAAACATTAGAATAACATTAGAGGAACAGCAAAATAATGTTATAATAATGGTAGGGGAATGTTAGACTAATGTTAGAATAATGTTATTGAAATGTTAAAATAACTTTAGAATAATGTTACAGGAACATTAAAATAATGTTATAATTACGTTAGGGGAACGGTAAAATAATTTTATAATAACGTTATATGGATCAGATTGACAAATGTGATTATTGCAAAAATTGATTACTGACATACAGCAGGGTAATGATCTTGGAGCAAAGAGGTTAGGGAACGTTAGAGTAATGTTAGGGGCATGTTAGAATGACGTTAGAGGAATGGTAAAATAATGTTATAATAATGTTAAGGGGATGTTAGACTAACGTTTGGTGAACATTAGAATAATGTTACACAAACGTTAAAATAATGTTATAATAACATTAGGGGAATGTTAGAACAATGTTCTTCAAACGAAAAACTAACATTCTATTTCCGTTAAGAAAACTTTCCTGGCTAACCAAAAACAAACCTTAAAAAAGAACATTCTGGGAACCAAAAACTAACATTCTGGGAACCAAAAATTGTTAGCTGGGCCCCAACAAGCATAGAACATTCCCCCAACTTTAGTATTTGGTTCTTTTTAGGTTTTATTTTTTTGCAGCCATAAAATAATGTTCCCAGATATTGGAGCAAAGAGGTTAGGGAACATTCTGGGAACGTTAGAGTAACGTTAGGGGCATGTTAGAATAACGTTACAGAAACGTTAAAATGTCATTAGAATAATGTTAAATGAACGTTAAGATAATTTTATAATAACGTTAGGAGAACGTTAGAATAATGTTATAGGAACATTAGAATAACGTTACAGGAATGTTATAATAATGTTAGGGGAATGTTAGAATAACGTTCTACAAACCAAAAACTAACATTCTATTTCCGTTGAGAAAACATTAGAATAACATTAGAGGAACAGCAAAATAATGTTATAATAATGGTAGGGGAATGTTAGACTAACGTTAGAATAATGTTATTGAAATGTTAAAATAACTTTAGAATAATGTTACAGGAACGTTAAAATAATGTTATAATTACGTTAGGGGAACGGTAAAATAATTTTATAATAATGTTATATGGGTCACTGGTGTGCTGGATGATTAAAAATCAGATTGACAAATGTGATTATTGCGAAAATTGATTACTGACATACAGCAGGGTAATGATATTGGAGCAAAGAGGTTAAGGAACGTTAGAGTAATGTTAGGGACATGTTAGAATAACGTTAGAGGAATGGTAAAATAATGTTATAATAATGTTAGGGGGATGTTAGACTAACGTTTGGAGAACATTAAAATAACGTTACACAAACGTTAAAATAATGTTACAATAACATTAGGGGAATGTTAGAACAACGTTCTTCAAACGAAAAACTAACATTCTATTTTCGTTAAGAAAACTTTCCTGGCTAAACAAAAACAAACCTTAAAAAGAACATTCTGGGAACCAAAAAGTTGGTCCCAGCAAACACAGAACGTTCCCCTAACTTTAGCAGTTAGGTCCCATTTGATTCTTTTTTTGAGAACCAAACAATAACATTCTGGGAACATTCTTTTTAGGCTTTATTTTTTGCAAACATAAAATAATGTTCCCAGAACGTTGCAGGGTGGTTACTTTTAGATAACCTAAAAATTACTTATATTGAATGTTTATTATAACATTGATTATAGGCCTCCATTCATCCATTTTCCATACCGCTAATATAGTATACTATACTGTAATACTCAAAAAAAGAGAAAAAATCCCAAGTTTGGCAGGTCTGCATTTATAAAGTATTTGTGTCCTCTCTCCTGACGCTTCCCACTGTAACACGAGATAAGAGTGGCATGAGGTCATTTTGGTGTCACAGAAAAAACAAGAGAAACGTAGTCTTGAAAAATATATTTATTTCACAGAAAAGTCCTTTATATACACTGCCCGGCCCAAAAAAAAAAAAAACAAAAAAGAGATTCTGTTTGGATTTAAATAGGCAAATGCTAAAGAGTCTATGACTGGATCATCAGTGCTGTGATTATTATGTTTCCAGCATGTTATATGTTTGGGAACAGTTCTTTTAATTGATGGAGTGTGTAGCTTTTTGCTCCTCTTGATGGAAATAACATCACATTCATTTCCATCAAGAGGTGCATCAAGATCTTGTAATGACAAAGTCTCCTCCAGCACATCCCAAAGACTGAATTCAATGAATTTAAGGTCTGGACTGTGAAAATGATTCTTCATGCTCTCTCCCAACAATTCTTTTACAATTTGAGCCTGATGAATCTTGACATTATCATCCTGGAATATGGCCATGACGTGTCTTCCTACATGGTTGTTTAAGAACTCCATCAATTAGGGTTAAAAGAACTGTTGCCAAACATATAACATGCTAGAAACAATAATCGCTACATTAATGATCCAGTCATAGTCTCTTAAGGATTTGCCTATTTAAATCCAAACAGTGACTTTTTTGGGGCCGGGCAGTGTATATTTACAAGTTAAAATAATCAATGTTTTTATTTGTGCCTTTCCTAGTTCCATGACGTGCCTAAAGAAATGAGAAAATAGAGTAATTGTTTTGCCATTTACATGATTCATATGATCACATTTTCCTGCACATTCAAAGGATGGTCTTAGGATAATTTAATAAATTAAGCATTCAGAGAGAAATATGAAAAGAATACATTTGATATGATAAAAAACAAAACAAAACAAAAAAACAGACGAATCACAAAAGATGCATTATACAATTTTTTACAGTGTTCAATTATTCCTGGCCTCACAATGTCCCATTGTGAGTGGATATTGAGTACCTCCTGTGACATTAAGGAAAAATACATATCTTTTTCATAACAAATGTCAGATGTGTTCTGAAGACAGGTCATCCAATATAATGTACCATTCGGAGACCTTTAGAAAGCATGATAGGGAAGCGTCCGTATGAAGTCCAGTTTAAGACGCTCAGAGGCGAGTGTCTTGGATATTGTCCTCTGCCTCCTCCTGTAGTGTCTGAGTGACAGAGCTTAGTTTGGATTGAGGGGTGCGCATGCTGGAATTCCGACGAGGGAAGAGTTTGAGGCGCTCGGCTGGACTTATGGCCTGCTTTAGATGACTGGTTTCATTCAGCAGCTTCTGAATGGAATCGTAGGTCTTCACCTGACCCTTATCCATCATCTGCGACAGAGATCGAGGAAAACTTTTAAAAATCTATTTTCTGCTAAAACTAGTTTTTGAACAAAGTCTCTTATGTTCCCCAAGACTGCATTTATTTGATCAAAAATACAGTTAAAACAGTAATATTGTGAAATATTATTACAATTTAAAAGAACTGTTTTCTATTATAACATATATTTTTAATAATATAATATAATAATATATTCTTTAGTCACATGATCCTTCAGAAATCATTCTAATATGCTGATTTGCTGCTCAAGAAACAAACATTTCTTCTGTTTTTATCAATGTTGAAAACATGCTGCTTAATATTTTTATGGAAACTGATTTTTATCAGAATTCTTTGATGAATAAAGTTCAAAAGAGCAGCATTTATTTGAAATAAGTCTTTTGCAAATGTTTTACTGCCTTTTTTATCAGTTTAATGCATCTTTGCTGAATAAAAGTATTAATTTCTTTAAAAATACTGACACTAAACTTTTGAACGGTAGTGTACGTTTGCATTTTTTTTTTTGAATACCACAGATAAATTGTCCCTACTATCTGACAGAAATGACTGTAAATGTAAAAAGCACTCATTATTTTTGCTACTGTTAGGTGTTGCCTTTTTGTCACCAGTAAAAATAACTAAAATGTGAATAATAATTCTCAAAAAAAAAAAAATTTGATTTGATTTTAAGGGAGAAAGAGGTAGTGCAAGAGCTTTACCAAGAAAGACTGGCACTCGAGCAGCGGTTCCACTTTGTGCTCGGACAGTAATATAGTGCACGTGGAAAAAGACTGTCGCAATGTCTTCTTTAACACCTTTATTGTTCTGAAACCAAAGACAAAGCACAGCTACCGTTATTAACCATGACATGAATTCACTGTACTTTGGAATTAGCCAGTGGTGTTATTTGTGGAACAGTGATGTTGGGACTCACATTGGATCGAGATGGGCGCTAGGCTCGTCCAGGAGGAGGATCCGTGCTCTGCTGAGGATGGAGCGAGCCAGACATATGAGCTGTTTGTGGCCGTTACTCAGTACATAACCTCCGTATTCCAGCTGGAAGTCCAGTTTGTCTGGAAACTGCTCAATCAGTGTCTTGAGTCCGACCTTCACACACAAACACAGAAATAACTGCTCACTCAAACCTTCCAGCAAATCATCTATGCTTTTTACAGGAAGGGAACTGGTCATACTTGCAGTTCATTAAGGAATACTCTGTCATTAATTACTCACCCTCATGTCGTTCCACATCCGTAAGAGCTTCGTTCATCTTTGGAACACAAATTAAGATATTTTTGATAAAATCCGATGGCTCAGTGAGGGCTCCATTGACAGCAAGATAATTATTTTCAATGCCCAGAAAGCTACTAAAGACGTATTTAAACCAGTTCATGTGACTACAGTGGTTCAACTTTGATGTTGTGAAACGATGAGAAAAAAACTAAATAACGATTTTATTCAACAATATCTAGTGATGGGCGATTTCAAAACATTGCTTCATGAAGATTTGAAGCTTTACGAATCTTTTGTTTCGAATCAGTGGTTCAGAGCGTGTATCAAAATGCCAAAGACACGCCCCCCAGTGGTGAACCATTGAAACTTCGAAACACTTATGATGTAACGAAGAATCGTTTACTGAAATCACTTGACTTTCACGATCCATACCACTGATTTGAAACAAAAGATTCATAAAGCTTGGAAGCTTCATGAAGCAGTGATTTGAAATCGCCCATCACTAGAAATTGTTGAATAAAGTTGTTATTTTGGGTTTTTTTTGCCGCACAAAAAGTATTCTCGTCACTTCATAACATTAAGGTTGAACTACTGTAGTCACATGAACTGTTTTAAATACGTCTTTAGTAGCTTTCTGGGCATTGAAAGTAATTATCTTGCTGTCAATGCAGGCCTCACTGAGCCATCAGATTTTATCAAAAACATCTTAATTTGTGTTCTGAAGATGAACGAAGGTCTTATGGGTTTGGACCGACATGAGGGTGAGTAATTAATGACAGAATTTTCATTTTTGGCTGAACTAACGCTTTAAATAACACTCATACTGTATGTTCACTTAGATATTACAGCTAGCATTCACCCTATTTTCGATCTAATGTTCTGCCTTCATAAAATGGTGCACTGAATTTTGATGACTAAAATTAAAAATGACATTGAATTTAAATACTGTTAAAACTAAATAAAGAAAAAGGTACTGTAACAAGATGAAGTGTGTTATCTCTTGGCCCGCCATGACAGCATTTAGAGGTTAAGCATGTAATCACTGGTTCACAAAAAAGTCCTGGGTTTTCTTGATGGATAAACCAAATGACCTCATGCTTTGCTTTTGAAAAGGTCACTTATTTTATAAACAATAAATAGGAACCTCAAACGCCGGAGAAATTGGTATGTGTGTAAGTTAACAACTAATCAGAGAAGGAAAAATAAGCCCACACACTACCACAGCTTGCAAAACATGCAATATATTTAATGCAACGTTTCAGTCCGACATTCGTCAAGGATTAAAAAATGTTTTTTTTGTGGCTGACAAAGATCACATGACTAAATAGAATACATTTATTTTGTATTTATTAATGACATTTTTTAAATGGGAAACCTTTATGTGATCTTTTACAAAATTGTTAGGTAATTAGGTAATGAAAGTGTATAGCTAACTAAGAAAGGTAACATTTTATTTGCATATGGAGTTTATTGTAATTGTTTTTTAGTTAACATTAACTATGAACTATATATTTTTACAGCATATTTTAACCTGGGTTTATGTTAGTTAATAAAAATACAATTGTTCATTGTTTATTCATATTACTTCACTGTGCAATAATTAATGTTGACAGACTTTTGACTTTAATAATGTATTAGTAACTGTACTGTAAGTTAACATTACCTAAAATTAATAAATGCTGTATAAGTATTGTTTATGGTTAATTCATGTTAACCTTATTGTAAAGTGTTACCTTATTGGGATTTGACTGTATTAAAATCCTATTTGCTGTCTATACTATCTCTGGTCTTCATTTTTTTTTTAAACAAATTATTTTGTTTTACAAAACAATGTTACAACGTTGGCTTAACCAGTGGTGTGAGTTTGAAGCAGAGCTATCAGTTTGCTCAATGACAGATGGGGTGTTTGAAAGTTGTATGAATTACACCCTTCACCTATAAATGCTCAATGGCAAATAAAGTGTTGCCATAGTAAAGGCAGTAAAGACAATGCTTTTCCAGTGTCTTTGAACTGCTCTAGAAAAAAGGGTCATCAAACCACTTGACCTCACAGTCATTGATCATTTGCTCTGGACCCCTGCAGCAAAGACACCCACCTCCTCCGTGACCCGCCACAGCTCCTCATCACTATGGCAGCCATAAGGGTCTAGGTTCAAGCGGAATGGTCCCGTAAAGATGAAGACTTTCTGTGGTGGTGCAGAAGGAGACATTTACAAAAATATAACTTGATCAAGAGAGAGGATGAAAGCTGTTCCCAGAACTGCTGTTACCTGAGGCACCACGCCAAAGGCTTTCCTCCACTTCTGAAGTGGCATTTTGTTCCAGTTGACCCCGTCAATGGAGATATCTCCATCTGTGTAAACCAGCTTCAGGAGAGCATTGAACAGAGAACTCTTCCCAGAACCTGTTCGGCCCAAGATGCCCACCTGAAAAAGAGCACATGATCAATCTGAGCAGTGTTGCCAAGAATTGGGCTACTTTTACACTGTTGCCATGGGTAGTTTATGTAGTCCCCCCACCCTCGAACATGATTTTTACCCCCCGGAGTAAGATTTTTAATGGGGGACCACCCTGGAACACGACTGGGCTAGTTTTGGCCATGATTGGGCAAGTTTTCATTATCAATTGGGCGGGTTTTGTTGTGCAGACCTGGCAACCCTGAATATGACTTGAAATTTCTGAAAAATGCTATGGAAATACAAAAGTGCATCTTTAGCAATACTGTTGTAATGGATGCTTGTGTTTATGCCCTTCCCACATGGATTTCTCACAATATACATCGCAAAACTCACAGAAATTACTGTACAAAAGAATCTGACAAATATAAGGCTGAACACATGAGACTCTTATGCAAAAAATGAATTTTAGCCTTTAGCTAATTTGCTATATGTTGCTTATCACCGACATTGTTAGAAAGGCAAATGCAGTAACTTTGTCAAAACAGAAATATGACCAAAATCAAGTCCTGTGACTTGGCTCAACTGTGCTCAGATTTAAAGAAAAAGATACATGAAAACCACTATCAAAATCGAAGAACTTTGAATCCATTTTTCTCAGCTCCAGCGTTGGTGTAATTACCACATTTTGCCTTTGCAGAGCAGTACAATCCAAATTCTACGAATTGAAAATCTGGGATTCAAAATATAATTTAATATCTTGTTTTATATTCAAAGTATAGATTCTGAAAAACATAAAACAGAAATTTTATGACTAAAAA